>NC_090669.1:0-12118 GCF_013368605.1 Nyctibius grandis
CTGCCTGCAAAACATGTCCAGCAGACCCCAGCACCGTGGGCGATGCTGCACCCTAGGGTCCCTGTCCCTGGGCAACTGGTGGGTTCCCCCCAGTGGCCCCAGCACCCAGGGGATGGGCTGGGGAGATGCCCAGGGACGCAGCTGGCCCTCCAGAGAGGCGGCTGCTTCACGTGTCTCAGCCATCAACCTGGCAGGGGGGAGATGGAAGGCGACAGGGTAAAGCCAGGCGGGACAGGAGCAGGCAGCTCCCCCGGCACGCTCACAGCCGCACGCCGCAGCTCCCCCAGGCCCTCACCCTTCTCACACCATCTGCTAATACCCAAAACACACGCTCTGGGTTTAGTCCTGTGGCCGTTCACCAAACTGGGCTTTCAGCTCAGCTGTTCTGGGTCTAAGTGGTCAGGAGCCCAACTGCAAAGCGCAGCAACACCAGCACGGAGCCAGCAGTGGTCTGCCAAAGCCAGAGGGGTTTCAAAACGTTTTGGCTTCCTCCCTGCCACGCTCACCAGTCTGCAAGGAAGTTATGTGAGAACTTCAAGGTCTCCTTCTGGTATAAACTTGGCTCTAGGTAAAAAAAACCTACTTTTAAGAAATTGCTCAAGATTTTCTGCATTAGGATGATGCTGGTAGTTAAGACTCACCCTTCTTGCAGGCTTCCAGCTCTCTGTCTTATTTTAGCACCACGTTAAGTGCTTCCCCCCCTATAAATCTTTTGAGTCACAAGCCTGGCTGGCATTTGGAGACCCAGTGAGTTCTACCCTAATAGAGCTCCTCACCCTGTGCCTGACAGGTAGGGATTTTTTTTAAATTGTGTTTAAAAAAGTATCAGTATCTTAAATTTTTTTTTATATCAAGTTCCAACTCGGAGCAAATTCTCACAGCAGAGAGCAGGAGAGCACTGCGATGCTACTGGGATAGCTGGCACAATTCTACTTTAAATTAGTGCTAGTTTAAGCCCAGTTCCCCTGCTCCATTGCACGGCTGGAAAGAGGTTACACCACGAGTGAAGTGGTCGTTGTTAATAACCAGAAACCTGTTACTACACCCAAGCAGTCGGGGAGAAAAGCTCATCTCTTCCCAGGAAGCCACCAGCTGCTGTGAGCCGACTGCTTCGTGACCGCTTGCTTCTCTTCAGGGCTGAAGTGCAGAATAGTCAGGATGGCTGTTAGTGTCTGCTGGCGACCCAGAGAGTCCGGCAGGGTCAAAAATCTATAAACAATGTTTTTGAGGTACTCCAGGTTGGCTCCTTCTCTGCTCTTATCTCTGAAATTCTTCTCGATGACGCTTTGAAGCGCGGACACCTCTTCCCGGTGCTTCTCCTCCTCAACCAAGATCTTCTCCTGGAGCTGGTGAACTTGCATTTCCAGCTTGTGCTTCTGCTTCCTCAGCGCCACGATTTCCACCTCCTTGCGAGCCAGCTGCTCGGCGTACAAGAAGAAGGTGGGCTCGCTGGCGGCGGAGAGGTGAAGAGCCTGGGGGAGAATCTCTGAGGAGTCGTTACCCGGCGAGTCGTTGCTGGGAACGTCAGGCCCTGACGCTAGGTAGCTTTTGGATCCTTGGAGCCCGTAAGGCAACGTGACAGATCTCAGCTGCTCCAGCTCTTGGTCCTTTTCTGCCAGCACCGCCAGAGCTCGGTCCCGCTGCTTGTGCATCTCCTCCTCCAGCTTCAGCGCCCGCTCCCTGTAGTCCAGCTGGCACCGCTCTAACTCCTGCCTATGACTTTGCTGCAGCTGGCACAGCTCTTGCTTCTTGGCTTCCACGTCTCGCTGGTGCTGCTTCTCCATCTCATCAGAGGACAGCTGAAGCGCAACGTATTTCTCTTTGAGGTCAGCCAGCTGCTCTTGAGCTTCCTCCAGTTCTTTAGCCAGGTTGCCGTCTTTGGCCGACTTGTTCTTGAGAACCACTTGCGCCCTCATCTTGTACCTTTCAAACTCTTCCTTCAGCTGCTTCAGCTCCTGCTGGTAGTACAAAGCGGTGGCCTTCTCGCCGTCCCCAGCCTCAGTGCCCTTCGGCAGCTCCAGCTCACACAGCTTCTCGATGTCCAGAGCGGGCTGACTCTTCTTAGCTGCCGCCTGCAAGAGCTTCTTCAGCTTCTCCAGTTTATCCTTTAGCACGTTAACATCAAGATTGGCTTCTTCGGCCTGAATATCCACAGGGGAGCGGCTGGAGGCCGCGATGGCCAGGGTTTTGTTCTCCAGGTCCAACTGTACGATGCGGTCCTTTAGGTTCTGAATGACCACTTGGTCTTTTTGCTTGGCTTTTTCATAAGTGCCAAGGAGCTCGGACACTTCGGAGACTTGGCTCTCCAGGTCAGCCACCCGCCGCTCCTCCATCTGGGCGTGCTGGCGGAGCTGCTCCTCCGCCTGGGCAGTCTGAGAGCAGAGACACACGGCACGGTTAGATTAGCTCAACGCTCTGGGCAGGAGGGCTGTGGTTTACACGGGGGCCTAATTCTCACAGAATCACAGAATCAATGAGGTTGGCAGAGCCCTCTGGGATCATCGAGTCCAACCATTGCCCTGACACCACCATGGCAACTAGACCAGGGCACTAAGTGCCATGGCCAGGCTTTTCTTAAACCCCTCCAGACATGGTGACTCCACCACCTCCCTGGGCAGCCCCTTCCAATGGCTAATGACCCTTGCTCAGAAGAAATGCTTCCTAATGTCCAACCTGACCCTCCCCTGGCCAAGCTTGAGGCTGTGTCCTCTTGTCCTAGCGCTGGTTGCCTGGGAGAAGAGGCCGACTCCCACCCCACTACAACCTCCCTTCAGGTAGTTGTAGACTGCACTAAGGTCACCTCTGAGCCTCCTCTTCTCCAGGCTAAACACCCCCAGCTCCCTCAGCCATTCCTCGCAGCTCAGACCCTCCAGACCCTTCCCCAGCTTGGTCGCCCTCCTCTGCACTCGCTCCAACACCTCAACATCTCTCTTGCAGTGCGGGGCCCACAACTGGACACAGGATTCAAGGTGCCCCTCACCAGTGCCCAGTACAGAGGGACGATCCCTGCCCCAGACCGGCTGGCTACACTATTCCTGATAGAGGCCAGGATGCCACTGGCCTTCTTGGCCACCTGGGCACACTGCTGGCTCACGTTCAGCCGCCTGTCCATCAGCACCCCCAGGGCTCTTTCTAACCACTCTTCCCCAGCCTGTAGCGCTGCAGGGGGTTGTTGCTCTGCTGAACTCCAGGTAAGCGCAGGGCCACCCTTTCCCCTAGAATCCCACACAAGCCACCACACTGACTTGCCTTTTTGGCTATTTATTTGGGGATAAAAGAAACTAAAAGCATTTTTGCTGTTGCTCCCTGCTCCGCAGAGCTCCTGTCACCAGCGTTATCTGTAGGTGTGCGGGGAGGGGGTGGGAAGCAGCAGACTCACGTCACAATCTGCTACAGGATTTTTTGAAAGCTCTAAAGCTTTCACTCATCTAATTGCAGTTTACTTAAATGCTTCAGTGGTTTCTGAGTAGCTACAGCACACACCTGGTGTGCACAGTTTTTACAGCTTGGTTGAGATCCGCCTGACCAGTAAGTGCTCTGGACAAGGCAGCACTTGACAATCCCCACTGTGACCTAAACCCCAGCTGGAGTCGGGTCACCCTCACCTCTGCCGGAGACCACTTCCAAAAAAGGGGCAAACTGCATTAAATCAGCCTGATGCTTCAGCTTAGAAAGAAGAAAACTTGTTCCAGACTGCAAGGAGATGAGGAAGATCCCATTCCAGAGCGTTTCCAGATGCCAGTTTGGTTACTGGTGTCAAAGCCCCTACGCCAACCCCTGAGCATGTTGCCCCACAACCCGCAGAGCTACACAGGTTCCTCTTTTCCACCATATCCTTCTTTCTAGCTCTTCCCTCTCCCCCTGCACACACACAGGCTACGGCCTTTCTCCTGTATGTACCCTTCTTCTGTCCCTAGAGCACTCTGAGCTTCACTGAAGGCTCCTTAGAAGGTATTTCCTTTCTACGAGCTCCTGTAATTGCACCTTGCACTGCACTTACATACTCTATGAGACAACACCATGCTCGTTGCCACAGTGGGGCAGAGGAAAGGTCTCTCCTTCCAAGCTCAGCCACTGTCACACCAGAGGGTAACGTGTTTGGAGCCAAGTGACACTGTGGAGGACAGTCACTGCGTAACCACGTCAGAGGTTGCTCCCAAACCCGGCACTCACAGAATCAACCAGGTTGGAAGAGCCCTCTGGGATCATCGAGTCCAACCGTTGCCCTGACACCACCATGGCAACTAGACCAGGGCACAAAACACTCCAGGGCCCAGATAGGAAATTACCTTCCTCATCTCTTGCAACAGCTGCACTTGGAAGTGGTTCCTAAGGCTGGCCATCTCCTCCTGCAGCTCCTGTACCCGGGGGTCCGGCTTGTTGTTCTCCTCCTGAGCAGCTTGCAGCTCTCTCTTCAGGTCTTCCACCTCCTGGCTCAGCTGCTTGATCTGCAGCTCGTAGCCCTCCGCGCGGTCAGCCATGCACGCCCGCCCGGCCAGCGCCTCCCTCGTCTCCTCCAGCTTCAGCTCCGCGTCCTGCCGCAGAGTCCTCTCGCTCTGCAGCAGCCTCTGCAGCTCTCGCAGCATCACAGCGTGGTCCCCCTGCTCCTGGGCTCGGTCGTGCTGCTGCGTGATCAGGCGGGCTTTGGTCTCGGCTAGCTGGTCCTGGACAGACTTCAGCTCCGTCTCCAACTTCGCCGACTCACCCTCTGCTTTCTTAACGGCGTCATCCAGGTCCTGCTTCATCTTCTTCTTGTCTGCTTGGTAGGAAGCTTCCATGCGGGACTTCTCCTGTGTGACTGTCGACAGAGCACTGGTCAAGGTGGCCAACTGGGTCTTCAGCTGGAGGACTCTCTTATCAGCCTCTCCAGCAGGAGATGACACATCCCCACTGCTCGTGCTGACCCCGCTCTCCGAACCGCTCGTCTCTTCTGATTTAAGAGAGGAAGCGGCGGCCGCGGGCTTATCATCCTCAGGCCCTGCCTCACCCCTGGTACTGGCCAGACTGGCAGCAGTGTCTGCACTGGTCGCTGTCCCCACGCTGTCTTCGCTGTGAACCGAGCTCCTGTCATCAGCAGAATCGGCGAAGGAAGAGCTGGAGCAAGCCACGGGCGCAGGCTGGGCGCCGCTCCCGCCGATATCTGCCTCGTGAGACACGGACAATACTTTCAAGCTGGCTTCCAAGGCTTCCTTCTCCTTGAGCAGGCTCTTGTAGGCTCTGACAACATCCTTCAGCCGAACCTGGTACCGAAGCAGCTGCTGCTTCTGCGATTCTATAGTTTCTAGAAGATCTTTTCTACTCGGGCCGCCTCCAAAGTTCATGCCAAACCTCTCCATGATTCACGCAGTCTGAAAGGAGAAAAACAGCACAAAGGCTGAACGAGCAGCAAAGACACATTTGTGATCGGCAGGAGCACGTGGCTAAGCAGCACCACCATCCCCAGCGCCCCCAGGACACCACCTGGGTAATGACTCTGCATCTCTCACCACGCACTGAACCTTGCCCAGGTCCTGCTCGGAGGGGAAACACGCTTGGGCTGCGACTCGGATGCCTCAAGCTTCTGAGCCAAAGGCAGAGGAAATGCTTTACCACCTCGCCCAGCAGCATCTGCCCCCGCAGCCGCCCCCGCTCAGGTCAGTCATAGAATCATAGAACCGTTGAATCGTTTGGGTTGGGAAGGAGCTTTAAGATCGAGTCCAACATTAACCTAACACTGCCAAGGCCACCACTAACCCATGTCCCTCAGCACCACATCTACACGGCTTTTAAATCCCCCCAGGGATGGGGACTCCACCACTGCCCTGGGCAGCCTGTGCCAGCGCTTGACAACCCTTTGGTGAAGACATTGTCCCTGATCTCCAATCTAAACCTCCCCTGGCACAACTTGAGGCCGGTTCCTCTCGTCCCATCACTTGTTACCTGGGAGAAGAGACCGACCCCCCCTCGCTACACCCTCCTTTCAGGCAGTTGTAGGGAGCGAGAAGGTCTCCCCTCAGCCTCCTTTTCTCCAGGCTAAACCCCCCCAGGTCCCTCAGCCGCTCCCCATCACACTTGTTCTCAACAAGGCAGTGGGGTTTACAGCTATAAACAGCTCAGTTTTTTATGTTTCAAGATAAACAGCCCCTTGGCCTGTGACGGTAACCCAACCGCCGCCAGCGCCGCGTTGGGGGGCCCCAGCTCTCGGGGGTCCGAGAGGGGAAGGGGGGGGTGTTCCACTGCAGAGGATCTGCCACGGAGGGGTGGGGTGGTCAGCACCGGGGGCCGCAGAAGGTCCTGGGAGGGGAGTGTGGGCGGGTGGGACGGGGACACGGCGGGGAGCGGGGGATGCTGCGGGGGAGGGAGTGAGGGCAGCCGCTGTGGCGGGGGGGCCCGTGGGGCAGAGGAGGCCGCGGGGCCGTGGCGGAGGGGCTGGTGGGGTCTCGGGGGGACAGGGGGGTACCGGGGGGCCGTGGGGGTCCCGTGGGGGGTCCCGGGGGCACCGCGGGGCCGTGGGGGGGGTCCCCCGGGCAGCCCCCCCCGGCGCAGGCCTTACCTGCGGGCCGGCACCGCTGCGCTAGCACACAGAGCCATACGTCACTTCCGCCTGCCGCCGCCACGCACTGCGCATGCGCCCCCCCGGAGCACGGCAGGGCTGCAGGGCCAAAGGGGCGGGGCTATAAGCAATGGGGCGGGGTCAGGCATTGGAGGGTGCGCCGGAAGGGGCGGGGCTTCCCAGAGGGGCGGAGCGATGCGAGAGGTGCAGCGCCCCGAGGGGGGCGGGGCTTACCCGTGAGGGGCGTGGCCTGATAGGGCAGCGGGCAGGGGCGTCAGCCGTAGGGGGCGGGGCCTAGCGCGCGGGGGCGGGGCCTGCGGAGCGCGGCGGAGCGCGGGGGCAGCGCGGCCGGTCCCGTCCCGTCCGGTCTCTCCCGCCGCCGCCGCCGCCGCCGCCGCCGCCGCCATGGGCCTCACGGTCTCCGCCATCTTCTCCCGCATCTTCGGCAAGAAGCAGATGCGGATCCTGATGGGTGAGCGCGGGGGCGGCGGCGCGGGGCCCGGCGGGGGATGATGGGGATGGGGATGGGGATGGGGCAGGTACCGGTACCGGCGCCGGTGACGCCGCCTCCTCCTTGCAGTGGGACTGGACGCCGCCGGCAAGACCACCATCCTCTACAAGCTGAAGCTGGGCGAGATCGTCACCACCATCCCCACCATCGGTGAGTGCCCCGGCACCGAGCAGGGCCCCCACCGAGCACCGGGTACCGGGCAGGGCCCCCATGGAGCACAGGGCACCGGGCAGGGCCCCCACGGAACACGGGGCACGAGGCAGGGCCCCCCACCCTGCCGCTGACAGCTGGCACCGGGCAGGGCCCCCCTGCCACATCCCGCAGGCCATGCTGCCCACCCGGGTACCGCTTCCCTGTGGGTGCCCCAAGCCGAGCCCTGGTGTACCCTGAGCAGCTGGGGGCCGCGTAGGGTGAGATATGACACCCCGGTGCACCGTCCACCCTCCCGTTACCCTCCCGTTATCCCGTGCCTGTCTGGGTGCTGGGGCATGGCCGTGGGGCAGGAGGTCGCTCAGCCCGTGTGGGTCCAGTGTGCCCGAGGGTGCGAAGCCTTCAGTGGGGCGCTCAGCACCATCTCCCGTGGCATCTCCCACGAGCTGATGAAGGTGGGATGGGAAGCGGCTGCGCTGCCGGGTCAGGGGGGGCTGGTCACCCGTGGTGTGCCCCATGCTGCTGAACAGCTTCGTTAGGGACCTGGGTGCTGGGGAGAGAGCACCCTCGGCAAGCTGGCGGGTGGTCCCGAGCTAGGAGGGGTGGTTGTGTACCAGAGGGTCCTGCTGCCATCCAGGGGGACCTGGGCAGGCTGGAGAAGTGAGCAGGGGAAGTTTAGCCTGGAGAAGAGGAGGCTCCGAGGTGACCTTAGTGCAGTCTACAACTACCTGAAGGGAGGTTGTAGCGGGGTGGGAGTCGGACCTCTTCTCCCAGGCAACCAGCGATAGGACAAGAGGACGCAGCCTCAAGCTTCGCCAGGGGAGGTTCAGGTTGGACATTAGGAAGCATTTCTTCTCAGCAAGGGTCATTAGCCATTGGAAGGGGCTGCCCAGGGAGGTGGTGGAGTCACCATCTCTGGAGGGGTTTGAAAAAAGCCTGGCCATGGCACTTAGTGCCCTGGTCTAGTTGCCATGGTGGTGTCAGGGCAATGGTTGGACTCGGTGATCCCTGAGGTCTCTTCCAACCTGGTTGATTCTGGGATTCTGTGTGATTCTGTGAGTTGGAGCAGGGGGATGGCAAGTCCTGCCCCTGGGGAGGACCAAGCCCAGCCCCGGTTCCTGCTGCAGAGCAGCTCTGGGGAGAAGGTCCTGGCAGCGCTGGTGGGAAGTGGCCTGAGCCAGCACCAGGCACGTGTCCTTGTGGCTTGGGGCCACCAGACCCTGGGCTGCGCTGGGCAAAGCGGCTGGGAGGGGAGCTCCTGCCCCTCTGCTCCACTCTGCTGAGACACCTTGAGTCCAGTGCTGGGCCCACCAGTGCAGGAGAGACTGGGACATGCTGGAGTGAGTCCAGCAGGGCCACCACGATGGTGAAGGGACGGGAGCAGCTCTCATACTGGGAGGGTGCTTGGCCTGGAGAAGGGATGGCTGGGGGGGGATCTCATCCATGTGTGTAAATCCCTCGTGGCGGGGAGTAAAGGAGATGGAGCCACCTGAGGGTGCCCTGAGGCAGCGGGCACCCTCTCCCCATGCCCCTCCTGCCCCCACGCAGGCTTCAACGTGGAGACGGTGGAGTACAAGAACATCTGCTTCACCGTCTGGGACGTGGGCGGCCAGGACAAAATCCGGCCCCTCTGGAGGCACTACTTCCAGAACACGCAGGTACGTGGGGGCACGGGGGGTGCACGGCCCACCTGGGATGCCCCCCCTCTTCTCTATGCCCGCTGCCCGCTCCAGCCTGGCTTCTCCTGCAGGGTCTCATCTTCGTGGTGGACAGCCACGACCGTGAGCGAGTGCAGGAGTCTGCTGACGAGCTGCAGAAGATGGTGAGTGATGGAGGGGGAGGATTCGGTCTGGGAGGGAGGTGGGTGCCCCTCAGCCCTCCTCCTGGCTCTGCCCCGCTGGGCAGCAACACCTGGCACAGAAACGACGTCCAAAAGCCAGCCTGTGAGGAGGGGGTCGTTTACTCCTCGGTGTGGCTGCCTGGGGGGGCACAGCATCCTCGGGGAGGGAAGGTGGCATGGAGCAGGGCACAGCATCCTCGGGGAGGGAAGGTGGCATGGAGCAGGGCACAGCATCCTCAGGGAGGGAAGGTGGCATGGAGCAGGGCACAGCATCCTCGGGGAGGGAAGGTGGCTTGGAGAGGGGCACAGCATCCTCAGGGAGGGAAGGTGGCATGGAGCGGGGCACAGCATCCTCGGGGAGGGAAGGTGGCTTGGAGAGGGGCACAGCATCCTCAGGGAGGGAAGGTGGCATGGAGCAGGGCACAGCATCCTCGGGGAGGGAAGGTGGCATGGAGCGGGGCACAGCATCCTCGGGGAGGGAAGGTGGCACGGAGCAGGGCACAGTATCCTTGGGGAGGGAAGGTGGCATGGAGCGGGGCACAGCATCCTCGGGGAGGGAAGGTGGCATGGAGCGGGGCACAGCATCCTCGGGGAGGGAAGGTGGCATGGAGCAGGGCACAGCATCCTCGGGGAGGGAAGGTGGCCCGAGGGGGGCACAGCATCCTCAGGGATGTGCCCCCCATCCCCGCCATGCCCCCCACCTCCTGCAGCCCCACGCATCCCCTCCGTGAAGGGCACGGGTACTCCTGGAAGAGCATCCCCGTGCCCCCGAGCCCTCCGGGCAGCGACGGGGGCAGCCACGAGGAGCTGGCGAGCCCTCCTGGCTCTCTGGGTCCGTCCAAGCCAGGTCTCCCTTGCCACGAGGGCTCTCCACGAGCCGCCCTGGGGCAGCGCCCACCTCAGCCGTGCCCGCTGTCCCCGCAGCTGCAGGAGGACGAGCTGCGGGACGCCGTCCTGCTGGTGTTTGCCAACAAGCAGGACATGCCCAACGCCATGGCCGTCAGCGAGCTGACCGACAAGCTGGGCCTGCAGGCGCTGCGCAGCAGGACCGTGAGTGCCCGGGGTGCCCTCCCCGTCCCCGTGGGGCTGCTCCTGGGGGTCCGCAGCCCCCGCAGCCCCTTGTCCCCGTCCCGCTCTGTGTTGCAGTGGTACGTGCAGGCGACGTGTGCCACGCAGGGCACGGGGCTCTACGACGGGCTGGACTGGCTGTCCCACGAGCTCGCCAAGCGCTAGCCAGGCCGGTGGCACGGGGACCGGACGGGGACGTCTCTTCCAGCTGCTGTTTTGTTTGGGTTTCTTTGGTTTATGTCTTGGGGGGGTGTTTTCCCCTTCTCCCCCGAGCGGCCTCGTCTCTGTGTGTTTATCTGGCAGGACTCGAACCTCAAGGACTCTTCAGGCAGCGCCGCCGCGTCCCAGCCGCCCGCCCCGCCTGCACGTGCCCGTCTGCGAGAGCTTGCCCAGACCTGCTGGGGTGGCACGTCCCCAAGTGTCCCCACACTCCTCACCCGGAGCTGAGTGGGGCTGGGGGGCGGCGGGACAGGAAGGATCCTCCTTTTGATCCTTCCATAAACTTCACAGGTCTCTCGGGGACGGGGGGGGTCTGGCTGCTGTACATGGAGTGATTAAACACAACCACTTTGTACCAGGCTGTCACTTTGGGGGTGCTCTGGCTGTCCCCCCCCAGGCTGTCCCTCTGCCTGTCCCCCCCAGGCTGTCCCTGCAGGATGCACCCAGGATTCGAGGTGCGGCCTCACCAGTGCCGAGCACAGGGGGACGATCCCTGCCCTGGTCCTGCTGGCCACACTAGTGCTGGTACAAGCCAGGATACTGGTGGCCTTCTTGGCCACCTGGGCACGCTGCTGGCTCATATCCAGCTGCCACCGACCAACCCCCCCAGGTCCTTTCCCCCAGGCACTTCCCAGCCCCTCTCCCCCCAGCCCGTAGCGCTGCGGGGGGTTGTTGTGCCCCAAGAAACCCACAGAACATTTTTCTCTTCTAGAAATTATTTTTTCTTGCTTAAAAAGACACAAACTCTGCCGGAGCCCGTGTTGTCTTCGGGGAGCGAGCGGACCCCGGGGCTGCCCAGCCCACGCCCAGCTGTGGCAGGGGTGCAGTGCCAGCCTGGCAGGCAGGAGAAGGTGTCCCCAGCTGGGCGCCACCGCTGCCCCCCCCACTGCTGCCCATCCTCCTGGGCATCCCCCACCGAGCTGCACTCCGGCCCCAGCAGGTGGGACACCCAGGAGGGTGGCAAACGCTCTGGTGTGACAAGGGGGTCCCCGAGGCGCTGGGCTCCCACCGCCTGACCCCAACCCCAGCCCCAGGGACGTGGTGGTAGTCCTGGTCCCCACAAGCCACCCGAGGAGGCTGAGGAAGAGGCAAAGCCTGGGATGAAGCTTGGTGCCTTGGGGTGGCAAAATGCCCGCTGGGATGGATGGAGGTGGGCATCACCTGGGCATCACCCCACTGCGGGGGGCTACGGCTTGGGGAGCTGCTGGGGGCTGGCATCAAAGAGGGTCCGGGGTGGGGGAGAGGGGAGGGGGCTGCAGGACGGGATGGGAGGGTGCCACGAGAGCTGGGGGTGGCCCAGGGGAAGGTGCCAGCTGGCCGAGGGGTGCATGGGGTGACTCTGGGGACCCTGCAGCGCAGAGAGCGGGACGCTGGCTGGTGGCACTTCCTGGGTGAGCACCCACCCCCTCTGCCCCGCTGGACCCGGGGGGTGCTGAGCTCCCGGGAGGGCGACAGGAGGTCCTGGTTTGGAGGGGGCAGGTGGTGAGGGGACAGTGGCCTGGCTGTCACTGGCACGTGTTCACTGTGCCAGAGCCCCCCGTCTCGCTGGGGACCCTCAGAGCCAGGGGCACCCCGGTGCGTGCAGGCAGGCGAGGGGCTCCGGCGAGCTGGCATGGAGTGGCGGTGCCAGGGGGCTCAGCAGGCTGGCAGCAGGGTGCAGGCAAGCCCGGGGGGGCTGCAGGGCGAAGGGGGGACCCTCGGGGGGCTGCCAAGGAGCAGGAGGGGGGCTGCTGCTGGCCAGACCTGTGGGTGGAAACGGGGCTCAGGCAGTGTGTGGGGCTGGGGAACATCGCCCGAG
>NC_090669.1:12218-112244 GCF_013368605.1 Nyctibius grandis
ACTTCTTGATCTTGCAACCACGGGATGAGGATGTTCGATAACGTCCAAAGCCAGAAAGAGCGAGCCAGGGAGCTTTTGTTGAATTCAACATCTTTAAGCGGAGCCAGCCAAAGCCCAGCTGCTGGCAGAGATGAGAGCTATGTTTCACAGCTCAGGCATTAAGTGGAGAGCTGTGCATTTCTGCTCCACAGATACTATAAAAGAGGCTGTATTGAGTGCTCACTGTCAAAAGATTTCTCCACTTGCATCACACGTAGCTTCATTTCCGTTAAAAACTCTAGGTCTAAGCCATGAAAGCTGTTAGGAAAACGGCAAAGATTTCCAAGTGACAAGCTTTTGTCCATGATTATGCTGAGACACATCCCATGGCCACTACAATGGAAAAATGAGGGGCAGATCTTCCCCTTCTGCACTAGGTCCTCATCCTCATGGGCGAGGGGGAACGGTTTTAAACAGAAAGAGGGGAGATTGAGATGAGATATGAAGAAGAAATTCTTTGCTGTGAGGGTGGTGAGACCCTGGCCCAGGCTGCCCAGAGAAAGCTGTGGCTGCCCCCTCCCTGCAGTGTTCAAGGCCAGGTTGGATGGGGCTTGGAGCAACCTGGTCTGGTGGAAGGTGTCCCTGCCCGTGGCAGGGGGGTTGGAACTGGATGGGCTTTAAGGTCCTTCCAACCCAAACCAGTCTGTGATTCTATGATCCTCTCCTGAAGGTCCATGGAAACCATCCTTTCTTCAACCCCTATGTTGAACTTAAAACTTAAGGAAAACTCAGAAATTTGCTCTTCTTCCTTCCAGGTGAACCTCAGAGTGGGCTTTTCCCAAGGGACAAGGAGCAGACGAAACTACAGGCAGCATTCAGGAGAGCTGAGAGGGAAAAACAAGGAGAGCATGTCCTCCTCCTTTGCTAGGAGCTAGAGCTTTCAGGAGCATCCAGGCCTTTGCCCAAGGCCTGGGTACAGCTGGGCTGTGACCCTCTGATGCTCCCACCATAACATGCCCTGGAGGACACAGACCAAGGGCACCGAGAGGCTACGGCCTCCTCATCCTCAATCCCAAATCCACACCTGGTCACTGTGGAGCAAGAATTTGGATCTCAGTAGGAATGATACCTTGGCACGTCATGCAGGATGCACAAGTTGGCATTGCTGCCTTGCTTTCAAATAAATAGGGGTGTAGGTGGCCCAACAGCACAGGACTTCGGCAAAGTCCTTAACTTCTGTGGCTTTCTGACACTCAGTTTCTTGGTCACAGAATGGCCCCGTGTTTTGTGACTGGCTTTGAACGTGATTCTCATCTGACCACATCAATAAATAGAGATCCACGGTTTTACGTGATGCAGGACATCACAAGGTAAAGAAACAATCAGCATTTGGGATTTTGCTTCTCCCTGCAAGAGTGGCTTAGAAATGGGTTTTGGAAGAAATCAGATGAAACCCAATACATTTCCATATGCAGAAAAATCTAAAAAATAAAATTTAATTTTAGGTGTCTGACCCCCCGCCATGTGCTTCCTTCTGGCACCCAAGAGTCACGGCTTTATTTGCATGAATAACTAAGTTAATTTTGAGCTTAAATATTTGCCAAGAGCAAATTTCAAACCACTTCTTAACTGCCAGTTTTGCAAGTTACCCAGTGCCCATCAGCTCCCTAAACCACCTGATCCCAAAGCATCTGCTAAGCAATTTATGGAGGCACCTGCAAAAAAAAGTGGAGGCCAGCAAAGCCCCTCTCCAGTGGGGCAGGAGATGCAGCTGCACAACTCACAGTGCTGCACTGGGGCAAAGCTTCCAAATATTCCCTCACCATCTGCACATCACGCTCCGAAGGGATTTGTGAGTGACGTGCAAATGCACGAGGAAGGCAGTCACGCTCCTCAGAGGAACCAAGAAGCACAATTAATTGACTCTCTAGTCAAAGATGGTTGTTTTCTTCTTTAAACTCTGTTTGCACCCAGGAACCTTGACTCTGGGACAGTTTCCACCCTGACAATACAGGGGGGATCAGCTCTGTTTTGTAAGGGATGGGGGGTAGGTGCATCATTTAAATGACCTCCTAGACGTCCTCTTCCAAGGAGCCAGTGGAAGGGTCAAGCTCTTCTGAGAGCCCATCAGGGTCTTTCCAGAGCAGGCTCCTCTTCCTAAACACAGATCATTGGCCCAGCTCTGTTTCCTACAACTCCCAGACCAGCTCAAGGGTTGCATGCAAGTAGTTTTCCTATTCCTCTGCAACGAAAAAGCTCTCCTGGAGTAATCCCTGGAGATCCCTGCAGAGAAGTGATGGACACCCCCCTCACCAGAGCACAAATCCCAGAGCCAGGAGCCACAGTGCTGAGCGAGGAATCCCTCGGGAGCAACTTTTTAAATCAATCCTTCCCTTCCACAGCTCCAACAACTGCAGCTGGTGGGCAGGAAGACAGTTTGTTAACACAAGCCCTGTGTAATTACTGGAGGTGACATTTGCCAAGTAAACCCTGTGCAATTACTGTATAAATAAAAGGCTGCTTCTTGACATTTGTATCCGTCAGCTTGGAGCAGTAAGGAAAGCAACAAAGCAGCTGGGTTAGTGATTCCAGCACCCTCCGGAACAGGAGCACCACGGGCCTCACACCTCTTCCTCTTAGATGAGGAAAACCAGCATGTTCCCTGGATGGCAATCTGACAGCTCTCTCCCACTCTCCAAATACACCTTAAGCAGCACCGTGCAGAGGTGCAGAGGAAGGACAAGGTAACCTGAACCACGCAGCTTGCTGCAAGCACTCCCTGCCCCGTGCTAGCACAGCAAAGCCATCACCTCTGTAAGGGCAAAGAGGGTGTAACCGGGGTGGGTCAACGATGGCTGCTCCCAGAAGTGCTGTCAAAACTTTTTCTGGAAGACAGGATGAGCACAAAGCTTGTCTAGCAGATGCTCGGACTCCGATTTTCAGGCAGGGTGTTCACCCTGCTGAGTACGGCAAGCCCTGAGCAACGCTACCCGTACACACCGTGGACTTGGAGCCCCAAGGTGACAGTTCCCATGCAGGGAGAGCAGCCCGTGGTGCTGGCCAGAGGTGGTCCTTTGGCAGACACCCCGCGCTCAGCAAGGCTCAGCCTCCTGAGGTCTGGCAGCGCCCAGGTAGCGGGAGGTGAGCCAGGGTCTGGGAGCACACTGGGAACTCAGGAGTCTGATGCTGCAGCCATGTAATAAAGACTCATCTTGGAGGTAAATGGCCTCTAGGGGCTTAGTGCTCACCCACTAAAGCTGTTCTGCTGTGCAGCTCTTCGGCCTTTACAGATGCCTCGCAGCAGAGCAAATGCTGGCAAACCCACGGCATGAAAATTTATCCCTTCACTGCCTTGGTTCTCCTAGGATCAGTGACCCAAGCTCACAGCCAGGCATCCCGAGGGCTGGCCCTGGGACAGGAGATCGCCTGGAAGCTGCAGGGACAGTGGGCATGTGCAGCACCATCGACCCTTCCCACAATTACACGGGAACCGCGTGGGCTGGTTCTCTTTGTGCCTCGCCTTCACGGTGGGTAACAGGAGAGAAAGGAGCTGTACCTGAGACGTCGCAGTAGACCTCCTGCTGATAGACTTTGGCTTCTCGGGGTTTAAAGATCACATTGATTTCAATCAAAGAATTTGGCCAGATATCTCCCTCCTGAAACAGAAGCAGACAGCAAACCATTTATCTTCAAACATTACATTTCTTGTTTTCAACCACAGCCCTGGAGCCCATATTTAGAGCATCCGTGAAGAGCAAGGAGCAAGTAACACTTACCAACAAAATTTATAAGAGCTTGGAAGCAGCTGCAAAAAAAATTTCTGAGTCCCCTCCCTTTACTGGTATCTGGTAGAAGCATTTTGTTAAATTAGGGCTATAACGAAGCAACCAAACTGGCTCATACTCCAGCGAATCAAGCAGGATTTCTTCAGAGGTACTAGCTGGCCTAAGGAAAAGGCACCTCTCTCCTGCAAACCTTCCCATATATCCCTGTATCACTACGGCTCCGTGAATGCTTTTACTCAGACCAGGAGAGATTTAACACCTCCAATGGATTTTTCCATTCTTAGTTACGAAGGTGCTGCCTCCTCTACCCTTCCCCTCTACATGTATTCAAGCAGATATCGCGCTCGGGTGAGCCGGGGCACTCAGCACCCAGCAGAACAAGCCCTCGCGCCTGGGGATCAACGAAGAACAGACTCCTTCCTGCTGACGGCTGCTGCGAGCACTCAGCCAGCACGCAGGCTCTTCCCAGCTTCTCTCCCAAAGAGCCCTGACACTCAGTCCCAGGGAGCCTTGTTGGGCATTTTCAGAGGCACCCCTGGTTCGTGAAGGCTCTCACTCGCTTCTTGCAACTGGTTTCAACCAAGGCACCACTTACATCCCCTCACCCGCTACCACTACAAATGCCTCTTCGTGCATTTGTTGACATAAATATATGCACCCCTGACAACCGTAACAATACCAGGAATGAAAAATGTAGCTTCGAGAAGGAGACAAGAAGAACTGTGTTATTTTTCTATCAACAAAGCGAGGCTTTGATTCTGCTTGCTGCTGGGTACCCTCAGTACTTTGTCTAGAAGAGTCTTGAACTGACTGGAGCCTCCGGCACTCCTGCAGCATAAATATTAAATAACTATAATACTTCCCATCAACTCAGCGCTTACAGCTCAAAGGACAGTCCCCACAAAAATTAAAGAGCTGTGACATGGTGAGCTATCGGGCTGCGGCTGCAAATAATTCCCTACTGCACAGTCTGCTCGGAGTCAACAGAGGGAAGAACAGGCGGAGAAAACTGTTTTGAACACCAACAAACCACCACCACAATAATAAGAAAAGGGAAGTCAGAAAGAATAAAGTCACTTGGATTCCTCTCAAAACACAGAGCAAACATTTCCCAGATCAAACGTACTTTGTGTTTCTACGCAGCAAGCAACTGGATGAAAACGAAGCCTCATTATATGGCCACAAATTTGCTTGAGGAAGCAAACTGGGGACATCAGGTGGCAACCCACAGCCAATGTATGAGATATCAGAGCCTTTGGGGCCCCTGGGATGCTGCAGGGACTGATCACCCCCAGAGTTCTCTCGGATGTGCAGGAATAAAAGCACTCAGGGTGCTCCCAACAACGTACGCTCTGCCACGATGCCTGGAGTTTGCCTAAGCCAAGCCACTGAGAAAAACATACTCGGATGATAGATCTCCCTGGCTTGGCTAATGAGAGTCTAATAACTCACCAGTGCTCACCGCCCAGCTGCTCGCTGGGTGTTTAACAGACTGAATTCAGTGGGCTCACCCTGGGCAGAGCATCCCTGGGGAGGGGAGGAGGCACTAGGCAGCCGCTTGTCTTTGCTTCAAGCCCGTTGGCTGTAGCTGAACACACAGCTCAGCTCGCCAGCGTTCTGCACGGGATGAGCTGCCCAGTGGGGTCGTTTCATCCTCCAGCTGCTCTGCTCCTCTGGCCAGAGAGCTGCAGAGAACTCGTTTGGTTCCTGCACAGCAAACAGTGCCTTGCCAGGCTTACCAGCACCATCAGCTCCACGAACACTCACTGCTGATATGCTGAGAGCGGTGGTGATGCTTCAGGTCTTCATCTTACAGAGGAGCATAAAGCAGGGGAGGAGAGCACATCCTGAGCCTTAAAACCAAAACCCGGGAGTGCAGTAAAAGGGAGGGGAGGGCAGCAACGAGTGGGAGTGAAATGAGCCCAGGTTCAGAATGGCCACCCAGATCATCCCAAGGTAAAGTCTCCACTTGCTCTGCAGAGCCTCACGTGGCAGAGAGCAAACCAGGGAGAAGGTATTCAAACGAGACAGGAGAGGACCAGAGGGGCTGGGGGTGAAAACTGATGCCAGGATTTGACTGTAGGTCTGCCATCAGGCTTACGAGGGCTGGGCACAGCCGCACTACCAGGGGCACACAGCTCAGAGTGCGTGCTCACTGTCAGACAGACAATGCCTACCACAACCTGAGCATCCGATTTGCTGGGACTGGGTGACTTCTTGTAAGACTTTGGGATCTAGCTGAAAAAGCAGAGTGAGATTTTTCTACCACGTCACATTTAGCGCAACACTGGCTGCTCTAAAGCAGAGTTCATACGAACAAGAACGAGGTCTCCAAGAGCCAAATCATTCCTGGGAAACAGAGAGCATCCTTCCTTCCACCGAGGCCAGAAAGCAAACTCCTTCGAGCCTAACGCAGCAGTTACCAGTCTTTCAGGTCAACTGTCTAACAAAGCCCTGGTTTGCTGCTCGCTGCTGGATCGCAGGCTGATGGCACTCACAGGTCTATTTTAGGTGCCACAATCAGATATATCGGCCCTGCAGACACTTCGGGGCAGTTTGGTTATTACTCAGAGGCTGACAGAGGCAATACACCTCCCGTTAATGGAAGCAAGCGTAATACAATTCATAGGCAAAAACGAAGCCAGGCAGGAAAAGAAGAAAATTAAAAAGACCCGTTGGCCTGATGAATATGTATCTGCCAACAACAGTGCGGTTTTCCAGCCGAGCGAGTTCAGCTGACTGTGGGATTCAATTTGCTCCAAGGCCAGCACGTCTGCAACAAATATAACCGACACGTCGATCTACCCCCCTGTTTGGAGCACAGTCACAGCGATACATCACGGAGGCAGTGAAGGGACGGACATGACAGGGCACGGGACCCAGGAATGCGGCGCCGAGCCAGAAAGCAGGGACAGGAGTGGGAGATGGCTCAGAAACAGCACGTGCTTGATGCTCACGACAGCTCTGTCTTGCTACGAGCTGCACCCACATCACCTGTCCTGCTCCGGTCACTGCCAGCTGAGCTTTGGGTGACAGGACCAGGATGGCAAACCTACCTGTGCCACTAAGCTCTGGCAGCCAGAGCGATGCTCTGCGTGCCTGAGCCCCTAACGCGACCTGCGCAGCGACGATCCCCACTGCAGCGCTGGATACGCACAGGGAGACATCGTGACTACAGCAGGAAGGAGGTGACAGAAAGAGAAGTTCATAAAAAGAATATTTCAGTCAATTCCACTTCCCCGTTTTACAGCATCCAGAAACAGAGGCACAGCAAGGCCTCCAGTCACTGCAGAGTCCATCCAGGCCAACGTGATACATCCAGTGCTCCTCTCAGGGCAGCAAAAACCTTCCGGGAGCTCCTCTGGCAGGGCAGCACCCTTAGCCCCAGTTTCTCCAAGGAGGTCCCAACGGACAGAAGGAATAAGGGCTGAATAAAGCCTGCATGCCCTCAACTGTCCAGAAAAGGTATGGGAATATTCACTCTGTATAAACTTGATATATCTAAATCAGATCATCTACAGGGAGTCTCGGGCTACAAAACCTACACCCCCTTGAATGCAGAAGCTGAACATCCCAGGTTCTCCACCAACCTGAAACACCCCAGTTTTGTGCCAAAGGCAGGCAATGAGGATACCCCTCCTCCTCAGAGTAATGTAAAAAGCTGTGATAGTCCTCACACCGCACCACTGGTCTACTAGCCCCAGGAGTGCATGGCTACGTGCTGTCTCATAGTCCAGAGAGCAGCCTCTGGACATGTCCTGGGCTCCCTGCAGACACCGAGCTCGGTACCGAGAGCTTTCCCCTCTCAGAGGAATCCCTTCTGGTCTTTGCAGCTTTCGATTAAACCAGTTTGGGATAACAATGCCACACTTACCCTGTTCTCAGGGGACACTGCCTCGTGCCACAAAATTGCCTTGTGCAATATCAAATCTGCTTCAATATCCTTTCTTTCTCTCTCCACCATGGGACCTGGCCCCATTCAACTCTTGTCCCCACCTAACCCCCAGTAGCCCAAACACATCTGTCATAGGCACCAGGTAGCTGGACCCTGGCAGAGCCAGGACTTGCACCCAGCAGGACATCTCAAATCAGCTCCTGGAGAGAAAACTCTGCCTGCTTTCATCTTTTCTTTGCAGCAGGTATTTGGAAACCACCTTGCAAATGAAGGCACGGCCCTGTCAGAGAGCCGGCTACCCCAGCTGGGACTTGCTGTCCAAGGCTCGCTCTGCTTACAGACAAGTGGGCACAGAAGGCAGGAGAGCAATATCAGGGCTTTGCAAGCTGCTCTAGCTGCCTGCTGGTGTCCACGTGGGATAGGAGACATTGCTCAGGACCTAAAGCCCTAGTTGTCCTGGCCTCCTCCCATTCCCGCATCACCGTTACTGTCAGAAGGGGAACCAGAGCTGGGTCGGTGCTCTCGGGGCATTTATCTGACTCTGGAATTGGATCCTGGCCGAAGAGAGCCCAAACTGAACATCAGAATGGTGAACTTCCACTGCACCAAAAAAACAGAGCTTCAGCAACAACCCAGGAAGACACTGCAAGTGCACATCTCCACCCAGCGAGAGAGCGGAAGGGAGTCCTGGCAGGCGTTATTCAAGAGGCTGAGCTCCTGCAGGGATGATTTGCTCAATGCCACCAAGACCACAGTGATTGCTGCAGTGTTGCTGGGATCTCTCCGTACACTGTATAATTAACCAGTGTGGGAGAAGCCTGGAGCTTTGGGCCAATGTCATCTCTTCTTCTACAACCTAAAGAGATGAGGGTGCAGCACACAAACCTCCTTTGCCAGGGATGATGTCTTGCCATGCCCCAGGAAACCACTCAGTGATGCGCCAAGATCCAGACAAGGGACAGATCTCTGTACGTCTGAGGAGCTGCTGGATCCCCCGGCACAGTCAGACGAGACTCCTCGAAGGCACCAGAGGAAACAAGCTACGGAGGAGCAATAAACCCATCCTTTGATACGCATCAGCACAGCGCTCTGGAACAATCCTCCTGCAGCATTATGGCTGGAGCCTTGCGCTCGTACCTTCAGTCCCAAGAAAACCTGCACCAGCAGGTAACAGACTCAGTCTCTAGAGCTCCTGACAGGAAATCACCCTTCTCTGCAGGATCCAGTGTACTTGGTCAGAAGCTTTAGGCAGTACGTCCACAGACAGCTTCCCTGTACCGTCAGTGAAGCCATAAGCCAGATCGTTTGACTCCGAGGGTGGAAAGCAAGAAGGAACAATCAGTTACACTTTATTCTACTATTCCACGGCTAAACCAAATTCTTTCAAGACACAACTATTCTGGGAAGGTTTTGTCATTTCTCCTTTCATTACTGATGTACGTTAGACTATAAAACTAGAAAAATATTGAGTTATTTCTCTTGGGCAATTAAAATAGGCTGTTAAGAGGTTCCTCACATTCCTGCTACCCCACAGGGAAAAAAGAACTGCTGGTTAAAAGGAAATGCTTCATTACCCACCCTCGCAGGCTACTGCTACGTGCGTGAGAGCCTCAGGACACCTCAGGAGCCAGCGGGCTGCCTGGGCTGGCACGTTCTCTGTAGGATGGCAGCTGAGCCAGAGCACACAAAAACTACCGCGGATGCCAACCAGGACAGAAATACAACATACACAGCACGTGAACATGGCACGACAACATTTCTGGCTTAACGTCAGTCTCAGGCTGCAAGTGGCAGGTGGAATAAAATACAGGCTCTGGATGGATGATGACACAGCACAAAACCTCCAGCTGTTGGGCCCTGGCTTCCCTACAGCATAAAGCAACGTGATACGGGAGGGGACAGCACACCACGACTCACAGCTACAGAAGTGACCTCTATGCAAGAGCCCATCCGTAAATACTTGCAGATCCTGTCTTCCCCTCCCTCAGCCCCTAAATAATGAGAATCCGCTAGATCTCCACCAGCCTGAATGAGAAAAAGCCGGTCTTGAAAAGCTGGGCACCACCAACCGTTGGCCAAATCCCCCGCTTTGTCTTGCCGAAGGGGCAAGGCAACCCCCAGAAAGGAAATCGCTGTTCAAAGCAGACCGAAAACCAGAGACAGAGCTGGCAACAGAAGCACCGACATGACACCCAGAGCGCATCCTGCTAGCTCAGGGCGCTTCAGAGAAAGGCAGGGCCAAAGCCAACATCTGCCTCTTCCCATAAATAACTGAACCCACAGCGAGCTGTGGGATGGACCATGGCTCCCACTGGAGATGGTGCCTTCTGCCAAAAACTGGAGTGCTCTGCAGTAACCTCTCCTTTGGATGGGGATCAGCTTGGTTACCCAGCTGAGGTGGGGATTTGCAGGAACAAACAACGCTGTTACCTCCTGGCCCAACCCCTGGATAAAACAACCTTAACCTGGACATCCTGAAGACCACCTCCATGGGCTCAGAGGTAACACATGACACTGAGGAGTCGCTACCAGGCAATGACAGGACAGGGATGACTTGCCAAGGTCAGTACGATGGTAACAAATCCTTGTCCTCTCTTTCCTCTCATTTCCATTTCCAAGGAGTCAGCTCCCACGTGCCTGCAATATGACTCACAGCTAAGCGGTGGTGGGGAGGATGCAGCAAAAAGCATGGACTTTGTCCTTTGGTAGCCGCCTGGGCTTCTATCACAGCTGCTTCTGCTGACATATCACGTGTATTTGTAAAAATAAATTAAACCAAACTTGAGATGCGCTCAGAAAGTCAAGAGTTGCATAACAGCTTGTTTCCCACAGGCTTGGACGGCTGCTCAAATGTTCCTGGTCACATGGTAATTCCAAAATCACTGCCTCCTCTTTTTTGTTATTATTTTCATCAGCAAATTAACCCGATGCGGGCTGAAGTGACCTGCTGCAGCTTCTACAGACAGCGACATCTGAAAATACCGGCAGCTAATGGTCCATTTATGCAGCAAAGCTTCTGCACAAACCCTGCCAAGCCACCCTGCCCAGAAAGCGTGTCCAAGACTACTATCCCTCCATCAGCTCCCTAGCCTCTGGAAGCAATTCTTTCCTCTAGACACTTGTTACAAAGGTTGGATTATTTCTATAGGGTGCTCCCAGACATCACAGGTGATGGGTGGGAAGAAGAGAGCAGCCACTTTTGGCCAGAAGGTCAGTAATGCAGCAAGGTCCCAGCTTTGGGGGGTCTTTCCAGCAGGTTTACATGGCAAGAAGGGTGTTTGGCCAAGCTAAAGGTTCTGGGGCCATCACCAGAAAGAAGGTTATGGAAGTCAGTGGATTTTGAGAGTCTACATTTGATAAAGAGGAGAAAATACTTAATATCATTTAATGTAAAGACACCCATTTGTCAGGGGGAGAAGAAAGCCAGGAGCAAAACTCTGAATGTGAAACTGATTGTTCCGTAAATAACAGAATTGCAGGAAATTAAGAGGTTGATAATGCTGGACAATACAGAAGGGGAGAGACTCACGTAGTAGCCCACTTACATTCAGTCCTGGAGCAAACTGTAACATTAACATCGCCATTTAGGAGAGGTTTCCACCCAAGACTTGAGGCCAGGCTACACTTTATGTCCATTCATCATGATGAGAAGTACCAGGACTCAGCACAGAGGGCAGCCAGACTTCTGGACCTCACCTCAACGCACTTCAGGAGCTCAAGAGTGGGTTAAGCTCATTGTGAAGACAGAGCCCAACTGTAACGAAGCAGGAGCCCTGGGGGACACTCCAAAACCAGCTCTGATGCACCGCAGGATGCTCTTACCGCTCAGCTGATCAGCTCCCACTCTCTACAATATTCCTCCTGCTCTGACACAATTTCTTGGTCACACCGTGCTGCTGTCAGCTCCAGTGGTGTGAAATTGCAGCTGTGCTGACACTGGTGGCTCTCAGCCTTATACGGGCTATAGGAGCAACCAAGAGAACATGAGCCCCTTCCTTGAAAAAAAATTAGGTTCACCTATTTTAATAAGAAAAAAACAAGGTTGGGCTTATTCTAGGGTTTACTCCAAAGACGAGAAAGGATTTTGCACTGCTCAGACAGTGGGCATTCTTCATCTCAGACCACGCAAATACTCAGAATCAGGGCTTTGGTTGACTGAAGGATGGGGGGTTTTGCTTGCATAAACAGAAAAGCAAAACATTTTCAGTACTTATGTGCAATAGAACTCAAAAAGCCTGTTTAAACCTGCCAGTCTTGTGTGCAGGCTCACAGATCACACTGGAAGGGAGATTCACACATGGTATAAGTCCAGGTTATAGGAAGGGATTGGTATTTCCGTGATTAAGCTTGGGCTGAATTTGGCCTCCTTTCTCCAGGGGACCATTTCATTCTTACGTGAACTGCCAGTGCTCTGACATCCTTTGTTAACCCCCATACAGCAGATGGAAGGTGTGCCCTTACACATAATAATCGATACCTCTGAACACTGTAAGGACACTTACTAAGTGCTCTTAATTTATAGCCCTTGCAGCAGAGCCCAGCGTTTAGGCAGAGCCCAGCGTTTAGGCAGGCTCTCGCTGCCTGGCAGGAGCCCGCAGTTCAGAAATGCTTTTTGCAACAAGCTCTCCCAGCCTCACTAGAAACCTGATGGTTTCTCCCTCTGCACATCAAGCCAGCTGACACAGGGATCTGCTGAACGACCTCCTTCAAGGAAGAGGAGGAAGGAAGGGAGGTTCTCAGCTGTCGCTTACCACTGGTTCAATGGAGAAGATCTCATCAGAGAAAAGCATGGAGTCTCCTTGCACCTTTGCTCTCTGGTTCTGGAAGCTGCGGGAGAGAAGGCCAGGGCTTTCTTGGAGACTGGGGTCCTCCATGCCCTCCTTGAGAAAATCCTCTTCGCGCTTCTGCAGCCAGTGACACAGCCTGCAGCCACGGGGAGAGACAAACCAAGCAGGTAATGTGACAAGCAACATATTCACGGAGACTGGCGTCTTAAGTGCAGGGGCAGCGACGCGCTTGGGGCGGAACAGCAGCAGCAGCTGAGCAAGGGGCTGGCCCCGAGCCACGGGGTCCCAAATGGCTCACACCACTGTAGTAAGGGGAAAACCGGGGGAGGCGCGCTCACAGGTGCTGGGGAACGGTCCGGAGTAAGCTACACAATCTCAATGTGAGTATGGAAGCTTCTCGTTTATTAACAAAGAAAGCAGTGGTTATATAGACTATGCATATGTTAATCACGCGCCCCGATCGCACTTGTGATTGGTCCACAGGTTTACATATTCAGAGCCGTGACCGCCCCCCCCCCTCCTGGATGTAGTTTTGCTTCCCGCCGAAGCAGGCACCACGGGGTTCTTTGTTTTGTACCGTGCAAGGGGAGTCCAAGGTCGCTAGCTCTGGGCTTAACCCTTGCTCAAAGCCTGGGTTGCTCAGACTGCTCAGTGGCACAAGATAGTGCCCCTTCTCACTCAACCAAACCTCTACAATTCCCCCTTCTTGTTTGTGAGCAAGCCAGGCCTGATTCACAAGTTTCATTAACGCTTTCTGCAAACAAGAAAATAAACATGGTAACATTAACAAGATAACTGCAATTACAAAAACTCCCGTAAGAACCATTTTTTCCAGTTCCATCACCCATCCGATTTCTCGGGGAGGTGTGGTTTTACTGATCGGCTCGGCACCCAAAGTGGTCCCTGGTCGGTGGCCACGCACATATATCCCCGGCCACTAAGGATCACTGGCACCAGTCCTTTCCGCTCCCCTGTAGCGGGTTCCCGATAAATCACCTGTAACTGAGGTATAATGGTGTTATTATTAAATTTCAACTGCTGGTGATGTACTACAACCGGTGGTTCTTCTCGGTCCCCTGTTAAACACAGAAAATTCAAAGTAAACAACACTTTATGCAACTGCGATGTTGGATCAGTATCTACCTCCTTCTGTCTCCTTAAATATTCTTTTATGGTTCTATGGGTACGTTCGATGATCCCTTGACCTGTCGGGGAGTGTGGCATACCAGTAACATGTTTCACTCCCCAGTGTGTTAAAAATACACGAAACTTTTGGCTGGTGTATGCTGGCCCATTATCTGTTTTGATCTGTTCTGGCACCCCCATAATGGCAAAACACACCAACAAATGTTTACAAACCTGTTGTGCCTTTTCTCCGGACATTGCAGATGCCCAGATTAATAAATCAGCAAAAGTTAATTACTGCAACTTAGGCCCTGTGACCAATTACACATGACTAAAATTACTTCCCATATTCACATCCACAGTACTCCTCCACCATTTAACATCTCAACCAAAACCTTACACATGTAAAACTTTCACTAACAGGCAAAAAAAGTACTAAACCTGTATATTTGGTATTGCTACAGCGTCTGATTTTACTCCATACTGGGTAACTGCAGCTTTTGTTTGTTAAAGAATTTTCCAATCACGTGATTCCCATGCTGGGAATCGAACCCGGGCCGCTGGGGTGAAAACCGGGAAACCTAGCGGTTAGACCACTTTCGGAACAGCGTTTGTCGATTGCTTAGGCGCTGCACCTTTAAATCCTGTAATTCCCGCAAAACCTGATGTAAAATGCCGGTCGCATCCTTCTCCGGGTTCCCACGGTCAGGTGGTGTAGATCTTGATTGACAGGGCGAAGGCGGGAGGGGCGGGTACTCTGGCGGCGTGGAGGGGAGGGACCGGCCCCCCCTCTCCGGACGCTGGCTGAACAGGGTGAGGGGCTGACCACCCCTCCCCCTCCTGTTTCCACTCCCTTTGCCATGCGGTCTTAGGAGCGCCACGTGGTTCTTTGTTCGCAACTTCCTCCTCTAAATTCTTGCTGCGCCATTTCTCCCGGGAGCTTGCCGCTTCTACCGCCGTACGGACCTCAGTGATAGATAGTTTTTTCGTCGCTGACATGCCCTTAACTGCCAGTAACCCGAAGAAACGAGCCAGAACCCCAGGTTTTTCTGTTTTAGCGGAGGGGGTAGGCTCCAGCGGCGCCGGCCGCATCTCAGCAGCCGCGCGGGCGACCTCTCTTTCTGCCCTCATAGTTTTTAAAGTCTCTATCATGTTTTGCCAGAGTCCACGCACCTCCTTAATTTCTTTTTCCTCGGGGTCCCTTTCAACAGTCTTTTCCCACATAGTGTCTCCCACTTCTCTCCATTCCTCCACAGAAAATACAAGCGCTGTGTCTTTAAAATGTCCCCAGCGCTGGCCCAACTTTATCAGCTTAATTAGCTGTTTCTCCGCTGTCTTGCTCCCTCTCTTAGAGAGAATATCTGCAAGCAGCGCGGCTGCAGCCTCTATCTCCATGGCTGCCCCTTTTCCAGTGTCTGCTCTGTCCTTAATTGAACCCGAACAGCACCTGAACTCTGGGAGCTGAGTGGCCAACTCTTCCAGTGTCTGCTCTGCCCTTTATTGAACCCGAACAGCACCGCTCCCAGCCGTCTTTTTCCCAACACCTCCTTTTCGCTGCTTACCGCAGTCTCGGAGAGAGCACGCCGAAGGGAACCATCCTCTGCTACCAGTTGTAGTAAGGGGAAAACCGGGGGAGGCGCGCTCACGGGTGCTGGGGAACGGTCCGGAGTAAGCTACACAATCTCAATGTGAGTATGGAAGCTTCTTGTTTATTAACAAAGAAAGCAGTGGTTATATAGACTATGCACATGTTAATCACGCGCCCCGATCGCACTTGTGATTGGTCCACAGGTTTACATATTCAGAGCCGTGACCGCCCCCCTCCTCCCGGATGTAGTTTTGCTTCCCGCCAAAGCAGGCACCACGGGGTTCTTTGTTTTGCACCGTGCAAGGGGAGTCCAAGGTTGCTAGCTCTGGGCTTAACCCTTGCTCAAAGCCTGGGTTGCTCAGACTGCTCAGTGGCACAAGATCGTGCCCCTTCTCACTCAACCAAACCTCTACACACCACCACTTGTTGGTCGCGGGTACGGCAGGTAGTTTTACTCCACGCTTATAAGCTAAGAAGAGGTTTTCTGAAAGCTGCAGGTTACTGGCATCCCTCTTTTTTCTTCCCTTTTGGACCTGCAGGGCTAAGCAAACAATATCTGCTCGCTGTTCCCTACGCTGCCTTCCACCAGAGGCTCCCAGAGCACTTTAAAAGCAAACTAATGAGCTCAGGCATCACGTCACCTCGGGGAAATTAATGGTTTCATGTGCATGAAAACAGAGGCCCTGAGAAAGGAAGGGACTTTGCCCGGCATCACCCGGTAAAGAAGCCAGGACCAGCACCTCTGAATCCAAACCCTTAAGTCTAGCCTTGAACCACCTCATCTTTTCCCTTTCCGGCCTTCTCTGCAGAGCTTTGACACAGTTAATCTCTCCCTTACTTGGCAGCTGGAGCAGAAATCATTCTCGCGTTTAAAGGTCACAACCAAGAGAAGAGAAGGGAGAGCTGCTACAGAGCAGTTGCTTCCTAGCTGGCACGTTGCTGTCCCCCTTCACGCTCCAGTCCCCTGGCCATGAAGAACCAGCAGGTGACAACTCTGGGGACATGAGTGGAAGGTTCCATATGTAGTAAGTCAAGGCAACACAGTATAAACAGGAGAGCGATCATCACCCAGCTAAACTCAAACACAATTAGAAAGGAAATACAGCCACGGACGTTAGTAGCTGCACACAGACAGAGCCTCGGGCAAATGCCGTCACCAGCACCAAAAACACTTCTTTGGCTCGCTCCCCAGGGAGCGGGGTAGGAAATGGTTCTCCATGGCTGACCTACAGTGCTGAGCACGAGGGCTTCCAGCCACGGAGATGAGCAACCCTCAAACCACCCTCCATCAACAGACAGTAATTCCACCATCACATCCCAGAAAGTCCTGCAGCAGGGAGACAGAGAAAACCCCTGGATAGACCTTCCAATGATCCAGGTCTTCTGGGGTCACATCCCAGTGCAGGGTCCTGCCCTGCCCCCTCGCATGAAAAAACCCTCTCTGCTCTGAGATCTCAAAAGCTTCCCTGACAGCAGGACAGTGGCCTTGGAGCTATGACCATCTCTGAGATTGTACGGAAGGAAGAACAAAACGTCCTGATCAGAGTCTATGACACAAACTGGCACAAGATCAAATGTAACTAGAAAAAAAAAATCTGGTTGAAGTTAACTGTGAGAAAACCTGGTTGCTTCCGAGGGGAAAGAGGATCACTCAGGGTCCAGCCTGAGACAGGCAGGTGGGAAGAGATGGTAAAGGAACGGCCCAGGGAAGTACCAAGGGAAGGTCGTGAGATTTTCTTTTAACACACTGAGCTTGCACAAAGTCACACAGTGTGTAATTAAAATTAGAGAACAGTGGAAAACTAGTTTTGGCCTTCAAGGCATTTCTGACCTAATTACGCTGAACTTTACTCGCTCAGAAGCCCTTACAAAGTGCTTCAGTTTAGGCAGTTTCCTGACCAGCTCTGGGTTCAGACTAACTCCTATATACCTACACCCACCCCAGTCTGAAAAGTCACACAAGGATTCGTAAACCACCCAAGCTTTTAAGTGTAATTTCCAGCTCATCCCGCTGGGCTATAAGTGTTTCTTGGTTGCCTGAAAGGGGAATTTCAAAGCTTCACCAAAGACACCCTTTGAAGAACCTGCTCTATCTCTCACCACCACCAAGACACAGGTTGCTGAAGCCCAAATGCACTTCCAAGCCCTGTGCTGCCCTACCTTCCCTGCAGAACCCTCCACCTCCAAACTCTCCCCAGCCTCTAAGCAAGGGGCAGAAACACCTCGTCGTGCTGGAAACGGGAACAGCGCAAGGCAATTCAACATCCTACAGCAGGATGGCCTCAGCTTTCTGGGCCAACGAAGCACTCTGCCCTGCACCTTACTGGAAAAGGAGCCTGCCACCTTATCAAAGCTGGAGGGGAAGAAACTGCAGAGAGCATCATCATAGTTATGCTACCTGCAGCTATGTTAAGTGCTACTACTCAGTGCAGTCCCAGGTAACGAGTACTGACACTTCCCTCAGCTTCACGGACCCTCTGTAGCCCAGGGATGTCTTGGACCTCGGTGGTTTGTGCCTCCCACAAACACGAATTTGCTCTCCGTGGAAATTCAGCCATTGCAATCAATGTTTCCTCCCCAAAACATCATCCTCAGCTGGAGTATGGATGAAGCTGGAATGGGAAGGGCTGAGCTCCATTACCCTGAAGCCCAGGGACGCATACCCTGATGCCATGGATGGTTTACTTGTCCTAAACCATATCAAAGCACCAATACCCCTTGAGGCCACAACATTAATTGTACCCCTGGGCAGTGTTTCTTACTGCCATGAATCTTTCAAACAAACCTCTGCTTCTGCTGATCCTCCTCCTCCTGAGTAGCAAAAGCCTTCCACTGGAAGTGGGCTATGATTTCACTCCGATTGTGGATGACCACGGATCCGCGGTTTGACAGCGTGAGATAAGTCTTCTCAACTGTCAAGGAGTTCCTCTCCAGCCTGATGTGGACATCTGCTGCTTCTCCATAAAGGCTTGTGTGGATATCTTCACCTGGAACAAAGCAAAGGGGAGACTTTGCTCATCTCACTTGCTGACAGAAGTACAAGGAACTGAGCAAACCACAGGTAACAGAAGAAAGCGTTACAGCTTTTAGCTGTATTACCAGTTCCATGGATCAGTACATTCAGCGCACCCCGACAGCTGCGTGCGGACAGCATGAGGATGTCCTGGACACCACCTTATGCACCTTATTTCTGGGTGTGTTTGCAGAGATTTATCCCCAAGGTGACCATATTTACAGTGAGATTTTTCAGCTGTGGCCAGGTGGCCTTTGGGTTGCCATCCCACTCGGATCACAGGGAATTCTGCACTGAAGTCAGGGACTGAGGAGTCCCACCTCAGTCACATCTTGCCAGGGTCTCCTGCAGGCACACCAACAGCGTTGTGTCTCTCCTGATCCCTTATTGCTGACAAGCAAAGATGCCTGGGGGCACGCGGGCAGAAAAGGGAGGTTCAGAGGAACAAGTGAAGTGACAGCCCACGGCAGGATGGGACACAGAAGAGAAGTTCACTGTGTGGTAGGAGCAGTGCCCTCACTCGCTGTGGGTTTGTGAAGATATGTCACAATGAGACTGGTGGGGCACGGTCCACACCAACCTGTCCATTACGGTCCTGCAGGCCCATTTCTTCAGCCTGGATCCTGCTGCTTATGTCCGGGTCTGCAAGTCTACACTGAATGTTCCCAAGCTGTTCAACAACCAGAGCGAGGACATCTTTGCTTCCCACCTCAGACTGAGCTGAAGATGAGAGAGCTCCTGGCTGTGCACATCAACCAATTAATGACTGGAGTCTTGCTGGAGTACCTGCCAGCATTTCACCCTCCAGAAGAGACTCCTCACCAAAAGCTCCCTCATTTCCAGAGCTTTCAAACCTTCATTCTTCAGAATCACAGAATCAATCAGGTTGGAAGAGCCCTCTGGGATCATCGAGTCCAACCATTGCCCTGACACCACCATGGCAACTAGACCATGGCACTAAGTGCCCTGTCCAGTCTTTTCTTAAACCCCTCCAGAGATGGTGACTCTACCACCTCCCTGGGCAGCCCATTCCAATGGCTAATGACCCTTGCTGAGAAGAAATTCTTTCTAATGTCCAACCTGACCCTCCCCTGGCGAAGCTTGAGGCTGCGTCCTCTTGTCCTGTCACTGGTTGCCTGGGAGAAGAGGCCGACTCCCACTGCGCTACAACCTCCCTTCAGGTAGTTGTAGACTGCAATAAGGTCACCTCGGAGCCTCCTCTTCTCCAGGCTAAACACCCCCAGCTCCCTCAGCCATTCCTCATAGGTCAGACCCTCCAGACCCTTCACCAGCTTGGTCGCCCTCCTCTGGACTCACTCCAACACCTCAACATCTTTCTTGAAGTGCGGGGCCCAGAACTGAACACTGTACTCAAGATGCGGCCTCACCAGTGCCGAGTACAGAGGGACGATCACATCCCCAGACCGGCTGGCTACACTATTCCTAATAGAGGCCAGGATGCCTTTGGCCTTCTTGGCCACCTGGGCACACTGCTGGCTCATGTTTAGCCGGCTGTCGATCAGCACCCCCAGGTCTCTTTCCGCCGGGCCGCTTTCTAACCACTCTTCCCCCAGCCTGTAGCGCTGCATGGGGTTGTTGTGGCCCAAGTGTAAGACCTGGCACTTGTTGTTGTTGAACCTCATGCCGTTGGTCTCGGCGGATACTGATCAACCCAACTGCACATCACAGTAGCTCTCTGGTGCTCAGTACCACAATCCCAAAATCACAGACTGGTTTGGGTTGGAAGGGACCTTAAAGCCCATCCAGTTCCAACCCCCCTGCCACGGGCAGGGACACCTTCCACCAGACCAGGTTGCTCCAAGCCCCATCCAACCTGGCCTTGAACACTGTCAAGGAGGGGGCAGCCACAGCTTCTCTGGGAAACCTGGGCCAGGGTCTCACCACCCTCACAGCAAAGAATTTCTTCCTAAGATCTAACCTAAATCCCCTGCAGCAATCCCCTGAGCACAGCCAGCCGTCACACACGGCTGTTGGCCAGCCTTTGGGACTGGAGAAGACCACTGGAGAGACTAGAGGGACGCTGCCACGGAGGAGACACCTCAGGCCAGGGCTTGCTCCTCCACGCTGCAGCCGAGTGCTACGTAACATGAGGCTGATCCCATTTTGCCCTACATCTAGCAAGCAGCAATGGGGAGGGAGCGATCCTGGGCACCCTGTACGTTCAGGGCTAGCCAGGAAAGCTCGTAGGCAGAGGACCAAGGGAGCCAGACCCTTCCCTGACCCAGGGCAGGGAAAGCTCAGCTCCACATTGTGACCAGCACTGGAGAAACATATTTAGCTGCTCTCTCTTCTCCCATACAGGAATAATCTGACTTTGGCAGAGAGCAAGATTTGCCCCCCAGGGCTCAGGACGGGAGACATTAATTCAACCACTTCCTACGGGGACAGTAACTAACCCAGTGCAGGAAAACTCAATTGACTGACAACTACAGAGCCCGAGGCAGACGCTGCCCATATCTTCTACCTGCCTTTGAAGTAACTCATCGAGGAGCTGAGGCTGAGCTATCCCTTCCCTGCCCCGGGTGTTCCCCTGGGTCTGTGACCCAAAGCAAACAAGCTGTGATTTGCTTCAGGAGAGCTCCTGCTCAGGAACTGTCAGCCCTCCCGTAAGCTGCATAGGAAGTCGAGGGAAAACAGGGCATTCATCTGCCAAATACCCAGATGGTTCCTCAGCAGGTTTTTAGCATGAGGCTGGAGGCTTCCAGCGGGACTAAAACCACTGAGAACCACTCCTGAGCCACGTGTTTCCTCTCTTCTGGGGAAGCTGCTTTCTGGGGCTCCACACCACGGGCAGACAGGACAGGAATGGAGCAGACATTCCTGCTGGAGGGCTGGCTCCTCTCGGGTATGCTGTCTCCTAACATTCTCATACAAGTACTGGCTCTGACCTCTGCCCTCAAAGAAGAGGGAGAGATCCTGCCCCCAGGCCTTTGCTTCTGCGTCGGTCTCACAGAGCCACTGAAGGAAGATGATCTGCATAATTACTCTTATTACCGACGGCAATAAAGGCATCTCAATACATAGTGCCTGTCAGCCACGCACAAGCTCAGGGGTGCTTTGCTAATTACTGGGATTTCCTGTGCTGACAAAGAGATCCCAAGGGATGTGGCGACCGACAGGGAAAAACCTGCACAGAGGAATTGCAGCACCACACGACAGATCTCCTGGACACGAAGCACGTTGTAGCACCCTGCCACAAGGTCCAGTGGGCACTGCAGGCACCCACATACAAGAACAGAATCTGGTCCTGCACCTTGAAGACCACACACCATACCATAGTAGGTACTTCTTGGAGACAGAAGTCTAACGTGAGTCAGGGTTTGGGGAGCTCTGAGCAGACACGTGATCCTCCTTCCACAATTCCCAGCATCTCTCCAGCACCTCCTGTCTCTCTCCTTTACCTGCATGGAGCATTCGCTGTAGATATTATTGTTTCTGGGTGCTATGGGCCTGGTGGGTTTGTTTTGTACCTCTGGCTGTCACATCTCCTTGGCCACATGTCCCTCAGCAAAGCTCACCCTCCCGCACCAAGCTTCTGCTCTACGGTCAGGTTGCAATAAGCGTTACGACTGCAGCAAACTGGGTTTGATGTACAAACAGCAGCAGGCAGGGCAACCAGCGTGGGCATCTCCCGTGAGCATCACTTGAGAGCTAAAAGAATATCTAAGCTTTATCAATACCAACTTGGTTGAGACTAGAATTAACTCCATAAACTTATTTTCCCACATCCACGCGGGGTGGGCTAAAAGTCACCTGGGGAGGGCCAAGCCGCCAATCACAGAATGGTTTGGGTTGGAAGGGACCTCAAAGACCATCTAGTTCCAACCCCCCTGCCACGGGCAGGGACATCGACAGGGTTTTCAGGGGCACCGAGTGCCAAACCCTTTCCAAACCTGTATGTGTGCTCAGCATGCAGGCTTCAGAGACCCTTTCTGATACCATAATCTGATGTTAAGGTGATGAATAGGGATGATGAGTAGCCCAGAACATCCCAAGTCACCTTCATTTCAGGATGGGCTGGGATTTTTCACACCCAGACACCCATGCATGGGCAAAATGGAGGAGTTTGGACATGTAAAGTGCTGAAGGTCAAATTTTCATTGTGAATCATTATGCTCTTAGCAGCAAAGACATTTTCTTCACACTTCATCTGTCAAGTCTGTAGCAACAGGACTACCACCACATATACAGTCTATCCGAGGGACAGTATCTAACCAGGACAGTCTAAAGGATGCACAATTTAAATCAACCCAATAACAGGCAAAGGGAAGATTGTGACTTATGCCCATTGAAGAGCTCCGTTTGTTTAAGCAATACTAGGGGCAGATCTGACTCAGCTTCAGGAAAAATTAAAGCAACTCAACAAGCACCTGATCCTGCGTAAGTCACACCACCAGCAGCGTGACCCATTGAGAACTACTGCCACCACAGCCACAGCACAGCAAGGACAACGCCTCCCAACACCCCAAACTGCTGCTTTGCTCTTAGCGCTTCTGTTTCGTAACAAACAGTCTGTCGGTGGCTCTGGAAGAGCAACCCAGCTGCTTTTGTATGCGAGTGACAGGGAGTCTGCCTTCGCCCAGGACAAATCAGCCAGGGCTCGCCACGCGGGGCTGGGGACTATTGTCTGCTGCTCCGCACTACACCTGCAATGAGCAGCTTTTAAGGCTGATGGATTAAATGTTTCGGTTTCACTGTAGCAATTAATCTCAGCAGCCTTTGGCTTATTTTGTGTGCTTCAATGCTAGAGAGAATCCTTTAATTATTCCCTTGCTCTTTTTCAGTCCGTGGTTTATCTAAAAAGAACGGCAGCGTTGTACTGACAGGCAGGAAGGAAATCCTGGGTTCATCTCCCACGTAGCTGCACACGTTCCCAGGAATTCACCTACCTCAGAGCCAGGAGACAATTTCATCTCCGTGGCACATCCCTGCAAATCGCTTTTGCAAAGATTAACCATGGAGGAACCAGGTGTTTCAGTAAGAACATGACTCAGGTTTTCAAAGTAAGCCGTGAAGATCCTGGCCCTGATTCTTCACTTGGTCTTTTCACTCCCATAGTATAAACCCCACAGCCCCTACCTCTAGTGTGGTCAGCCCTAATTTAACCCAGAGAAAGATCTGTCCCTCTGCATTTTGTCCTGTAGGTTCTCCATATGCATGGAAATGAGGCACTGCTTGTGCTCCTCTATCTGCAATTTCAGTAGCTCTTTCAAGAAAGTGTTACCCAAACCCATGAGCCTCAGAGCGAGCATGAACCATTCTCTGCAAATACATAATTAACTGACAAACATTCAACAACGCTGTGAGAACTCATAAGGCTACAAAGAGCACCCGGAAGATAGAGGAGCATTTTTATAACTTCTACAAACTCGAGACAACTCAAATGCTCATTGCTTGGCTAAAGCATCCCAGTATCACCCCTGGGTGAGGACATCACACTTCCCAGGACTGAAGTTCAGGAACAGGGACAAAATAATTCCCTCTATCAAGCAAGAGAAAGTGCACACCAAATGCATTCCTGCAACTGAGAAAGTGCCTCGTTCAGCACCACAAGGTACCTCTGCTGAACCGAGGCCAACAGAAGCATTTTAACAGCGCACTTTTTTCTGGAGTTTTTCCCACTTACAGTGACTTATAAGCCGACAGTATTTCTGTGGCCTGATCTTGGCTTCTTGTACCCGAGTGTAAATTTTACACCTACCTCAGGAGGCAGGGAGCACCTCCTGCCTAATCCCAAGAGCCCTCAAGCCCTGCCTGCTTTAGTCCTGACATTGCGAAGCGTGGGATGGAGATGGGTATATGGCAACACAGAAAAAGGGTCTGCAGCAAGACAACGGAGAAGCAGGATATGGGACCGAGGTGTGTAAGAGACAGTGGGCATTGGAGAGAGTCTGATAGATACACACATTCCCCACATTATACTTCAAGCACAGCATCGTCCAGGAATAAAACTTCACACATGCACATGCACACTGCAATGGAGAATCAAGGTTTCTCCTTCCTCCACTCAGCAACTCCCAGTAAAACAGAGGTAAAGCTGGGACAGGGGAGGTACATCTGGAGAGGGAATTAAGGTGGCTGGGACAATGGGGAATAATGGTAGATGACTGTCACAGGGGGGGTTCTGGGTGGAGAACACCGTGCTGACACCAGGGTCCCCCAGGGATGGACCAGCACACGGCAACACAGGACATGCAGAACAAGGGCAGACTCAGCCTTTACCCCTTTATCTGCTCAGTTGTAAGCACCGGAGCACGCAGATGTTTTGAAAGAAAAGGTTTTAGAAGTAGTTTGCAAAGCAAGTTTAACATTATTCTGCTTGGAAAGGGCTCTGGTTTGAAGGACGCAGGGAGTGTGCACCATGCAGTGCCCAGCACTTACCCGTGTCATAGTGAACTATCAGCGATCCGGAATGATCTCCAGTCTTCAGCGCGTGGAACTCCACCGTTACTTGCACGGTGTCACCGACCCCAAGACTCCCAATGGAGGGATCGACAGAGAAAGGGCTGCAACACAGAAGGAGACACATCAGGACCACTGGGGGAAATTTGGGGACTATGTTCCTTTTGCAGTCTAGTTCACCTCAGCTCACTTGTGCAAGCCAGGAACAAACAAACCACAGTAAGCAGAGGGAAAACAGAACATGCAGGATCAGAACCAGAGCTCCTAACTCTCCCTTCGGAAGAAATCCAGCCCTCAGAAGATCCTATGGTATAAAATGACCTCGTCTCCCCCATACTCCGCATCCAGTTCTCTGCAGTGAGGCTCAAGAGCCCGACTGCTACCAATACGCTCAGAGAACAATGGTGGTTGAAGAGCACAGGGATGGTAAGAGCTCTCTGCATGCACAACCTGACACTGACTTCCTCAGGAGCCTGGCTTTTCCTGCCACCTATAAACCTCACCTCAAGAGATGCAAATCACAGAATCACAGAATCACAGAATGTTAGGGATTGGAAGGGACCTCGAAAGATCATCTAGTCCAATCCCCCTGCCGGGGCAGGATTGCCTAGACCATATCACACAGGAACGCGTCCAGGCGGGTTTTGAATGTCTCCAGAGAAGGAGACTCCACAACCTCTCTGGGCAGCCTGTGCCAGTGTTCAGTCACCCTTACAGTAAAGAAGTTTTTCCTCAAATTTAAGTGGAACCTCCTGTGCTCCAGCTTGCACCCATTGCCCCTTGTCCTGTCAAGGGATGTCACTGAGAAGAGCCTGGCTCCATCCTCATGACACTTGCCCTTTACATATTTATAAACATTAATGAGGTCACCCCTCAGTCTCCTCTTCTCTAAGCTAAAGAGACCCAGCTCCCTCAGCCTCTCCTCATAAGGGAGATGTTACTGCTTTTTGGCAAGAGAGCAACACTAGATTTGGAAGCAATTTCATAATGATATATTTTGGCATTTACACCCTGCTTACTTTCACCAGGGGTCAGCTCCCCATTTTGACAGAGTTGGGCAAAAGTTATGTCCCATGAGGATACCAAGGGCCAAATACTCCCGACATAACTTTCTTTGGTCTACTGGGGCCTTTATTTGCATTATAAAATCATTTGAGTTTGGGACAATTGATTTCATTAAAAGCTACCTCCAACCCCAAGGAAGACAGTAAAATTACTGGTGACTGAATTGCCTTTGTACGTCCTATGGTAACTCTCCAATCCCACACCTCCATGTAGTATACGGGCACTACAGGGAGGGATGCAAGGGGCCTCTCCAAGCACTGTGCCTTGTAGGATCATTTCCTGAGCTTGGTGGGGACATTCCTAAATGGATCTTATCTCCCACTGACCCTCTCTAGCCATAGCATGGCACAGCACAACGTCTGCACTGTCAGGAAAAGGCAATGCTGCACCGAGATCTGCTCCCAGACGCCATTTTCAACACAAAGGTACTGGGATGACATTTATCTCCACGAATGTCACGGAGAAGAAACTCATTATCCCACCTCAACAATGAGAAGGACAGGAAGAGACTTTCTGTATTTATACCATTATTATTTTTTATTACCAAGCTATGCAGTTAAGAGCTGGGTGTGGACATGCAGAGGGAGGACAGGCACAAAGCCACACTGCGGAACGGGGAATGCTTTGGGTTTTTTTTCTCCTTTAAGAAAAAGTGGTCATAAGTGGCCACGTTTTCTGCTAGATACCACGGCAAGGGAGAGCTCTGAACAAGGAACAGCAGAAGGATGCTGAATTGGCCCCATGGATTCACTGAAGAGCTCTTCCCTGGAGTGAAATGCGCAACAGAAAACAACAAAGTCCTTAGTTAACTGAGTAACAGGCAGGGAACGTCATCGTGAAGTGACCAGCTGTAAGAGCTGAGCTCTCAGCACTGACGGAGAGGAAAGGTTAGGACTGGAGGTGGGCTAAAATATGTACTGAAGGTGAAAGCAGAGAGGTTACGCTTGATGCCATAGAGAAGGGAATCCAGAGAGAGGAGGCAAAGAAAATGAGCAGCACAATGGATGAGGAAATGGTGGCATCTGCAGCTGGCTGACGAATGGGCAAAAGCCTGAATTCGTTCAGGCCAGAAAACACAAGTTGCACCAGCTAAAAGAGAAGCTTAAATTGTCTAGAGAGAGAATAAAGGATATAGAGGTCAGCTGAGGGGTCTATGAGCTTAGACAGATCTCTCATTCCCACCTACTCCACTAACCATCCTCCTCCTCCCATATGCATGCGTGCTTGTACACATCAACACACACCAAAGCTGTTATGTGATATTAAGACTGGCTTTAACCATAATAGTTGAACACCACATCCTTACTCAGCAAAAGTTAAGCTCACGTTCAACTGAAGCAGTTTAAATTCTCCACTAGATAAGAACAGACTAAAACAGTCCTGAATTTAAGTCTGGAGGGCTGGCCCTCCTTTCCCCTACCACCTACGCCGTAACTCTCCATTACTGCATCTCATATTTCCACTTTAAGCTCTCCAGGACAGGGAACAGAACTCATTCATTTCCCAAGCACAGTTTTAAGTGTTCTGTGACAATAATTAATCATCAAGTTACTATGGAAGTCGTTCAAAAGAATTAGTGACATTAAACTAAAGCTGCACTACCTCTGTTAATAATGATGCAGTTTTTGTCATAGCCTCTACAACAGGGAAATTAATCCCCTGACATCAGTAGGGGAACGGCCTCTCTTATGAAAGCCTCTGTAAATATATTCGTACACAGACAATTGCCACCTAATGATCTACTAGGCCTGTGGAGTGGTGTGCTGGTCTGATTCTCAAGCCAACTTGTCATGCCACCTGGGAGGTCAATTCTTTTCTGCTGGGATCGCTCGAACCACAGGGCTCACCTGGGAGCTTGGTGGCAGGTAGCTGAGCAGCTTCTCAGAGCACAACAAGCAAGGAACCAACCATTGATCACTGCTATCAAGAGACCCAGGCATCAATGTGAACATTTACAGATATGGTAGAGGGTCCAGACGCACTCAGCGAGCACAAAAGGAGGTGGTGCGATGCAGTGATGATGTGTCGCACAGTACAGTCCCCAGCACCGGCTGGAATAACCACTTCTGGCACCCCATGGCCTCATCGCGTAACAACATGGTTGTTCAGGGCTTGGGCTGCACGGGGACATCCTGGCCTGGTCAACAGGAGGGAGCACTCGAAATGTGGTGGAGGACACCCAACTGGGGGAGGAGTCGACACACTGGAGAGCTGGGCTGCTATTTAGAGGGACCACAACAGGCTGGAGAAATAAGCTGGTGTGAACTTCATCCAGTTCAGGGATGTAAAACACAAAATCCCAGATTTGGGATGCAATAAACCCTGGCAGTACAGGCTGGGCACTGATGGGACAGAAAGCATTGCTCCAGAAGAGGACCTTAGGGGCTGGAGCACAGGGAGATGCTGAGATCACTGGGTTTATACAGTCTTAAGAAGGAAAGACGAAGGGTGATCTTAGCACTGTTTTCAACTACAGAAAGGGAGGGCATAGAGACGATGGAGCCAGGCTCTTCTTGGGGATGTACAGTACAGGGTAACGGAAAATGAACATAAGCTGCAGTCATGAAAAATCTGAGTAGATATTAAGAAAAAAATTGTCACCATGAGGGTGGACACTAGAACAGGGGCCCAGAGAAGCACAGAATAACATCCAAAGTTATTCTATGATTTTATCTTCTAAATCAGCCCATTTCACATATTCCTTAAATTTCTCATTATATTTCCTATACATCTTTGCATATATGGATAGGCAGATGGGAGATAGACAGGCATTAGAGGAACTCAACCTCTAAGAGAGTTCTCAATGAAGAATTCATTATGACATTTTGCTGAACACAAAGCAAAAGAAAAAAAGAGAAGAAACACAGGAACTTCAGCATATTTAAAAAGAAATCTGAATGAAAGCGGGGGTAACAATTAGAATCAAATGCTGCTTATATTCAGAGATTTAAATCATCTGTCTGAAATTTCAAACTGGCTTTCACAAGCTCATAATGAAATGGAAGAGATGACAGATGCCCTCAGCTGACAAAGGAAATCATATCAGCTTCTGATCTCCGTACACACGCAAGCCCGTTATTCAGAATTCTACTTCTTTGTGTAGTTTGAAATAAAACTTCTGTAACATTTCCCATTTCTTTATTGCAAATTAAGACTGAAATATTTAATTGCTGAAGCTCAGAAACTCTTAAAATCCATATTAAGCAGGATTCAACATACGCTGTATCACTCAATAGAAGAGCTGGCAAGTACATTGCAAAAAGATGCTAGACTTTACTGGGTATTTATTTTGGTGGTGACAACTAGGTGTGGAAATCCCAGAGGAAAATTGTACAGTGATTTACAAGTTCCTGCCTACATATTTTCCACAGTGCAAAGAGTCAGCCTGCTTAAATAGCATCCTAGAAGCCTGCTTAAATAGCCTGGCCAGGCTTTGGTGGAAGCTCCTCCTGGACCCTCATATTTCACAGGAGAAAAGTAAAAAGTCGTCTTTTGAGCCCTGTTTTCCTGGGAAAGGAATCGAGGCAACTCAGGTGCCCCAAGTCAGAGAGCAGGTCTTTGCTGCATTCTTGACCTCAGCTCCTACACCAAGACCTCTGCGACCAAGCAACTCTCAACTCATTACCAGCCAACTGAACTGGTTTCCTTGCAGATGCGGTGTCTAAAAGGCATTGCCCTCTCCAGTTCAGCAAACTGGAAAACCGGTGACTGTCTTCTGAAACCAAAGGGCGCAGTACAGGCTGTCCACAACACAATTCACATGAGGCATTTGACCAGGGGACCACGAGAACACCATGTACTTGTGACCCCCCAGAGAATGGGTATATTTGGCTGATAGTGGTATGTAACCACTTGGGAAGGTACTTATGATCAGGAGGCTGCAAGCCAGCTACTAACATGTTCTAGCACTCTCCAGGAAACCTGGGAGAGAGAAAGCTCTAGAAGAAAAAGAGCCCCCAACCTGTGCACCAGAGATTTGCTGCACTTTTTGCCTGTGCCCTCACAAGCATTCTGCTTTGGGGCTGTAGTGCAGTTTTGAAGCCAGCGCCTGCTCATCTCCACTTACAAGTTCATTCTACTTAAGAATATTTGGCCCAGGGACCAGACCAAACCCACTGGAAAACAAAGTTCCTGGACGACACAGTCTTATTGTCGGGGCCTCAATACCAATCGCTTTCCTCTACGATCTCTGACCGCACTTGCTAATACAGACACAGCTGCTGAGAAATTCTTACATGTCTCTTTCTCAGAGCTGGCCATGGCCTGACACTGCATTGGGTCTACATGAACAGAGCTCCTAGAGCTGCCATCTGCCATGCAGTACCTCATACAGCCTAAGGGCAGTCAAGTTGCCTTCCTGCATTTTTGCTTTCAATCTAACAGGATTAGCCTTGCTAGACGCTGTGCTGGAGACACATCGTTGCAGCATAACACTTTGCTGCAGTTTGCAGAGTTTTATCAAAGGTTACATCACATTTAAAACACTGTAGCAACTGCAAAACCCACGTGTGCTGCCCATTTCATTTAGTGCCATAACAGTTGGACTCGATCTTAAAGGTCCTTTCCAACCAAAATGATTCTGATTTCCAGCTATGGCTGCAACACAGCAGCTCAGATGCTCTGGTTCCTTTTTGTTACTGTTTACCAACCACATTGTCACGCAACAGTTTTGGACAAGCAAAATGTTGAGCCTCTTTACCTCGGAGTGCTGATGGAGTAGCGGGCCTCCCGATTGCCGATGTTGCGAACGAGCAGAGTTTTCTGGGTGCTGTACTTGACTGGACAGACAGAGAAGTTCAGCTCGTCAGGGAAGTCCAGGATAGCTCGGGCACCTGTAGCTCGGATTGGCACCACAAACTTTTCCCTTTCTGAGGTGCAGATGGGCTGGTGGAAGGAATCCTGCAGGGAAAGAAACACTCTCAGCACAGTGCATTTAGTACTGTCCCCATGGCAGGAGAAAAACTGCTGTTTCCTATGACTCTAACAGTAGCAGTCAATAATGTAATAGCACTTTTTTTTTTTTAATGACCTTTCATTCCAGTAGCACGACTTGGACAGGGCTGTTAACTTGCAAAGAAGAAACAACCTCATTGATTCACCTGCTCTTGCAGCAAGCTGGCAGAACCAGACAAAATTATCCCATACTTTGATGCTGAGGCCTCAAAATAGAGTAATGTCATGTAAGGGATTACAGCAGTAACAAGAACCTGCCTCCATCACCCCTGCAGACTGTTAAAGGCACCATGAAGAACCCAGTTGTGCCCCAGCACTAACTCCAATCCCAGCAATGCAGCGACCTCGCTGGAGCTTGGCAGGTGACGCTCAGGTACATTTTCAAAAGGACTTTGCCACACCCACGATCAACAGTCAGTCTTGGGTGAAATACTGAACAAGCTGGACACGATAATTGTTTTGTCAGGTAAGCGTAGGGTACGTGTGTATTCCCCACTCCTTCCCATAGCATTATAGGGACCACGGCTGGGGACACACACCCCCTTAAAAAGTGATTGTACCCATCTCCCCACCCTGTTCTTGAGAGGTGTTTGACAAGTACTTACAAGCACTAACAATTCCACCCCTGCCCTCAGCAGCCTCTTCCAGCTCTGCCCTAGACTTAAAAGAGAGTTCTTCCTGGGTCCAGTCTCAGATTTCCCTTTACATCTCATCCTAGCCCCAGGGGATGCAGACAACAGCTTTGCTTTCTCTCTGCTGCATATTCTCACATGGTTGATGCCTTAATCACACCTCTCTTGGAAGGTCTCTAGAAGAAGTGACTCGGTGCCTTGTTAGCATGCCCACCTGAGGCAGGTGGTATCAGAAGCTGCAGATGAGGGACACTGGTATAGTTAAGAGTTCTCTTAACTCTAACTTAACTCTTCAGCTAACACCATTCTAGACCTCCCCACCAGAGCAAACTCAACTGTGCTATTCCCAGCCATTGGCTTGTTCAGAAAAGAGCCATACAGTCCCCCCGCGCTGTCTGGCATTTAGCAGCAGGAAGGTGAATCAAAGCACCACAATCATTTTACTGTAGGGATGAGCAGATCGATCTCCAGATGTACGGTGTGGCATCACTGTGCTGGAAATATCGCCTTGCCCCCGTTGAAATCAGTGCTAAAGCTGTTGCAGTAGGGCCAGGAGCCATCACCTCCAACAGCTCTTATCGATGAGTTGATAAAAGCTCTGTCTCTCATCACTCGCTTACTGTCGTGATCTTTTTTTTTCCCTTGATGCTTTTAACTCGTTTGAGATTGTCTGCTTGCTGCTTCAACCATTACAAAAAAAAAAATTTGATTTAGGAATTGCACACAGCAGCAGATTCCCTTAACCAGAACAGATTCAGATTCCTCTCTGCTTGGGATCTCCTGCTCTCATACTCATCCTCTCCAAGCCTGGAAGGGACCTAAGGCAGCCAGACGAGGCACAGACACACGCCAACTAACACCCAGTGCCTACCAAGGTACTCTGTGCCCAGAGCACACCAGCCACCTGCTCAGCTGGGGTTTAAGGTTGCCAGAACAGATACTGTCACATTCAACATGTAAAAAAGAATAAAGAAGGATTTTTTTTTCTAGACATCTCAAGTATTCACACTGGAAATTGCAGGAGGGCTTTAGCTTCTCGTATTTGGAAGGTAAAACACCAGAAAGGGAACTGCAGCAAACAACCTACAGAACTGAATATCCCATTTCAGGACAGCGTTTCATCTTCAACAAGTCTTCCTGAATTAGCAATTTAGTACTCAATCTTGCAGCCTAAGCCCTCTACAATAAAAGCTACGGGCAGCCCATGTGAATTTAAAGCACCTATTATCTGCATACCTCATATCCTGGACTGTTTAGATCCTCAGAAACCATATTAGCAAGTGAAGAATGCTCTTTACTTTTTTTGGTTGTTATTTTGGCCACGCTACTGGAACAAAGGCATTGTAAATCCACTTGAAAGCTGCGTGCCTTATTAACTCTTGGCGTGCCATATTTACTTGTCTCTCCCTTCCAGACGCCAGGTAGACAGAGGAGGATGCAAGGAGTTCAGATCAGCAGGGGGGATAAAGAAAAAAGAAACTTCAACAATTGGAGGTATTTGAGGGAAGTAAAAGGAAACAATTTTCAAGCCATTGTCATTGCTAAGGAGTGAGTGGATCAACAGCAATGTAAGTAAGAGCCCAAGGAATAAATCCCCCCCAAAAGCAAGCACTGGCAGCCTTCCCAGCCCCACTGCTAGTGCGGGGCACTGGGACCACCCGCTCAGCAATGCATGGGAAAAGGGACCTCTCCAGGTATGCAAAGCTAAAGCTACAAGGATTTGGCCTCCCAGAGACAACCATGGCCTTGAGTAAGCTGCCTCTTGCCATTCATGCATAACCACGTTGTGTGCTGAGGCCCTTTCTCCAGGGATGCCCTGGGACACCCCTTCCCATACAAAGTTTGGCTCAAAGCACTTCAGCACGCGGTGACCAGGGCTGGATCTGTGCTCCACACAGGATGTGAGATATAACAACTGGTTTGGAACCTGTTCTGTCTGGGACCAGCCACATCTCCCAAGTCTTCAGGCAGGGTTTGAGCAGCCCACCACATGCTCAGCTGCCTGGAGCGCAGGGACGGTCAGAGCAGCACTGGCAAGTCGCCTACACGACAGAAGATATTACTGCCCGCACAAAGAGGATGGAAAGAAGCACACGCTCATGCGTCGGCTCTTCCCGTGCAATGCCTGGTACGTTCATTTAACTTGGCTCCAGTGGCACATGCAGGCAAGACCCCAGATTTTCCCTGAAGCAGCACAAAGTCCAAATCCCACTGCACCATGACAGCCACCTCCAACACAAGTGTGGCAGCAAAGAGGGAGGGAGGTGGTGTCTAGCCTCACGGTGCTGCTAGACAACAGGAGGGGAAGGCAGAGGGACACACTGGGAGTTTCCAGCCTTAACAGCTCCTACCTGGCCACAGCAGGTACTTACAGTTACAGACGACTCCGTCTCTCCGACTAGCTTCTGATTACGAGGCCTAACCACTTTGCTCTGAAATCCTTCAGCCATTCTGAAAGACCCCACGGATCAAGGGAACTTGATGTCTCAGGTCACCTGCAAGGAGCAACAACAGGACTGTGAAAATCCAGAATCCCATTCACGGCAGACCCAAAGGACACAGCTGTCTCTCAAGGCTGTGGCATCCTTCAAAAGTGGAGAACATAAGGCATCCTCACTCTCTTTCATGATTAGACCATATTTAAACAGCAGGGTTAAGATTCATAGAAGTAAAAACCCAGAACAAACATTCCCTGAGCCAAAAGAGCCTTTTGCTGGGGGTGCAGTCCCACGAGCCACAAACACACTCCACGGCCTGCTGGCATTTCCACTTTCCCCCCACTTCCATTATTTTGGAACCTCATTTACTGGCATTATTAACCACATCTCTATTCATATCCAAACTGTCCTTTATTACTCTTTAACAGTTTTTCAGTGGGAACAGAAGGCAGTCACTCAGCTGCTTCATTTTGCAAGAGCAGCTGACCTGACGTGACCACGCGCCCGACCTTAAGTGCTCAGAGTGTTATGAACAACCTTAAACCCAGGGACTGCTGCTACCCTGAGCCTTAACAAAACTCAGACCGCTTTCCTACTCTGCAAATCAAATGTCCACCCTTTGTGCGAGGAGCCTGGTGATGTTTCTAACTAATGGAGCAGAGAGTTCAATACTCTGATTAAGAACTACAGTTTCTCAAGGCTAATTTGGCTCGTTTAATTTTCAAAAACTATCCAGCAAATCTGACTCCTTCGAGGCACGAAATTACCACAGTGCCCAAGAGCATTTCTCTGTGGAGAATGAGGGCCATAATTTTCACTTATTAACACCCAAACTCAAGGTTCCCTACAGGCATTAGAGGCTGCTAAGAGCAGAAATAAAAGCACGAAGCCATTAAAGGAGCATGAGCAATTAGCTCAAATACAAACGCAACACATGCGGAAGCAGGACCACTGAGGACTTTATCCTAACGGCAGTTCTTCTCCAGCATCCTTATCCTACAAGGAGCACGGGTTAACAGGTCCACAGGCCGTTCTTCCAACCACCAGCCTGCCAACCACCTCTCCATCCGTGTCACACAAAGTGGGCATGCAAGAAAGGGCACGAAGAGAGAAGACAACTGCAGAAAGTGGGTCTCAAGCACCAACAAAAATCAAAGATAAACATGCACAGCATTTGCTAAGCACTACCGTGGAGTACAAATAACTTTCCCCTCCCCTTCTGGCTAACTGGACCAAGGAACATATGGATTTGCCCACTTCTGATTTTCTAGGACTTGAAAGACCAGTGCTCTCCAATCCAGCTCTACTCTAAAATTTACATCCCGACACTGAGTAAAATCACAGATAATTTTCCCTCCTGCTTCCATCCATTCCACATCATCTTTTTCGTGGGGGCTTCCTGTGTATAGCAAGACACCATCTATGCAGAGATGACCATTCCCTTCCCATCAAGTTTTACCCACATCCTGCAAGCAAGGCAATAACTTCATTCCTTTACTCCCCAAACAGCTACAGCATTGTATGTGTTCATGGCACTGGGCCCTTCCCAGTGTCAGGAAACGACAAGGTTGCCATTTTCTTTTGTTCTTGCAAGAAACACAAGAGCACAGCACTGTCCTATGGACCTGAGGACACGCTGCAGCAAGAGCTAGGATTTAAAGCTGGAAATAACTATTTTTCAAGAGAGAAATTTAATGGGGATTATAGAACATTCATCTGGATTTCAATGTTTTATTACTGGGTCTTGAGAATAACTGGATTATTTCTTCCAATTTTCTAACTGTAATTTCACTTCACTTGAAATTAATCCTGTCCATCATGCCCACCACGCTTATTTCCAGAGGCCTTCCAACCTCCAACACCCCCATCCCAATCTAGCAGCTTCTCCCATCCTCTAGCCCTGGAGTACGGCACTTCCACAGCCCCACTTCCCAGAGCCTGCAGGCATCAGCCTCCCAGATCAGGAGAAAAGGAGCAGAACTAAGAAGTCAGTAGGGCCAGGACAACACAGCACACCCCCAGCCCACCAGCCCTGTCTGGTGGGAGGAGATCCCTGTCTTCTCCACCCTCTACCCACCCCAGAGACATAAGGAAGGTTTGCAATTCCCCCTCTGCTCCAGGCTCACAGCACAGACAGCTCTGACATTTCAGCTTTGGGTTCAGAGCACAAGTGTCCTGAACTTGGGCAGAGGAACCAGCTGTGCCAGGACACAACAGCTACCACCACCTAGAAAAGCAATGAAGAAGCACGCCCAGGGCTGGGGTAGAAATTCCTGACATGGCTCAGGAGACCCAGACGTATCAGAGCACAGTGCCAAGCTGAATATCACCAAGGACATCTAAGCTTCAGCCTCCTCCCCAAGGCTCCCTTTACTCCAGTATCTACAGCTAAGCTCAAAGTCTCCACCATCCCTGCAATTTCCACAGCAATTTTAGAACCCATTAAAAACCCTTCTACCTCCCCAAACTTGCTCTTAAGACCAGATCTATAGCTAAATCTGCTGAGTATCACGTAGCTGCTGCACCCCTGCTGTTGGCCCTCCTGCCAATCAAACTGCCTCCTTCCTGCCTGGTGGCCAGACACTACCTTAGGACAGGTAATTCACACTTCTCTTGGAGGATTCACTCTGTGTAGTGCCCAGTCGTGCTTCCCGAATCACCATGGGCTATTTGGTGGCTGTGGACAGCCTGGAGGGACAGGAGCTGGCCACGGAACCATTGGTGGGACCGTGCTCCCACCAGCATGGCAATAACTGTCACGGCCTGGTGGCTTCCAAGAGCCCAGTGGAACCTGGAAGGCAACTGACAGGACTTGGAAATTGGGCTGCCCAGCATCTCCTCAACTGTTACAGCCTTGCCAGGCAGAGCAGGAGGATTTTACCAGGACCTCAAGGAAGGACAAAGTTCAGAGTTGGACATTAGCTAAAGTCTGCTCGTTTCTCTGCTGCTGAGCTCCTCCTGCTCTCACACGGGGTGACACTGCACTGCGCAGGCTCACGGGGTGCTGTGCAAAGCTTCTCAAAACAGCACCATCTCATCCTGTAAGTAGCACGATAGGAAAGGTCCATTAACCCAGTAAAGAGTGGGGGTTTACCACCTCAACCAGTTCCACACCAAGGGAACAGACGCATCTTCAATAATTTGTGGCTTTGGGATTTCTTCAGCTCTAGCCTGGAGTGGAGACTATGTTTTCTGCCTCGAACTTTCTCAGTGTCATAACTGGTCCACTTGGCCTCTCCGCTGGTGGTTCACAATGCCACTGAAATGCCTTGATGAAGTTACAGCCTTGCAAATCACCGCAGCACATCTATTTCTTAAACATCTCCCTCGGCAGTGAATGATTGCAGCAGCACTGGAAAGTACGCCTTGGAGCAGCATTTGTTAGTGTTCTACGAGCTGCAGAGAAATTAATTTAGACCCTGCAGACAAGCTAACCATTTCTTTGTTTAAGGAGTAAAGAAAAAGTTTCCGTACTGACTTACAGAGCAGGAATCTAATTTTTCTCTCGCTCACCCAGGGAGGACCCCAAGCACATCAATGCCAAAGAGAGCAGGCAAATCACCGTGTTGCCACAGCTCCGACAATACCTTTTGGGGGTGGCCTCTGTTGTTGCACCTGGTGAATACCCATCTGATGAGCTTGTTCCAATTAACTGTGCGCACACATACACACACACACCCCCCAGCCAAGGACACCCAGCTTACAAAAGCATCTCAGCTGCCAGGGAGCTTCACGCATTTTCAGCACAGCATACGCTATAAACAAAAGCTGCTCAGGAGACTCTCGGCCACCAGAGAACCCAATTATCACCTGCTTGGCTGGGAACAAGGAACCCTTGGTTTGAAAACCGACATTCATTATTTGGGGGTTTACAATCCAGCCAGGGAGGATCTGAGCCCTGAAAACAAACTGGCTCTCCAGCCAGCTAGCCTGCAGAAACTTGCTCCAAAACATCTCCCACAGGGTGTCCAGCCACAAATCTCAGTGGAAACTGGAGAGCCCAAACAAAGAAACCTCAGATGTGACACCCTTGTGCGCTCAAGGCACCAAGACAGAAGTGCTATAAGGAAAGGAAACTAGATGGTGGATGATGTATCTCAGAAGGCAGAACTTGGAGACAGATGTCAACACGAGACCCATCAAGTCTCTTGCGCTTGGTCTGAGATGCACTCACAGGGCAACCACCTTGTGCTCCTTCCCAACAGCTCCCACACCTCACAAGCAATGGTAGAGCCTCAGCTGCTCAGCACAGAAGTGACTCCTGCCTGCTGCAGGCACACAGCACACCTGGAGCCAGGTTTCATGCTGAGAGCACTTGCCAGAGAAGCCTCAGGTCCTTAGCAAGGGAAACTGCCAGCCCCCAAGTATCTTCATGGAGATGCGTGGTAGAAGTGACACGAAACCCATACAAGGCTTACAAGGACTCAGCACCCAAATGCCAAACCTGACCTCAGTCTGATCTCACCAACCTCATCAGCCCTGCTCCTATGCTTGGCTGCACTTCTGCCATTGAATTCACCATCTATTTTTCCAGCCCAAACCTTCTACCCTCCCAGGCAGACACAAAAGGCCAAAGCCATTCCTTCTCCCTGCTTATCAGCCCAGACAAGGTCACAGTTACATCTCCTGACACTGCAGCCTCCGTCCCCTCCACATTTAACCCACAGCCTGGATGCCATCACACCTGCATCCCATGGGAAGAAAGGAAGAAATTTAGGATTTTGGGGACACAGCCACCGTCTCCCCAGCACGGGGGCGGTCACCAGCACGCCCTACCTTCCCCACTCCTCGAGGGGCGCAGGAGCACGCTCACACGCTGGGGCCCTGCTGCCCCTTGGGCCGTTGCCCTCGTTTCCAAGGCAACGGGGCCTCCCGGCCAGCCCCAACACCACCGTGGCAACAGCCGGGACGCCAAGGGGACAGGGAACGGCTCCTTAACGGTAATTTCTTAATGGACATTAAAAAACGGGGAAGTTTCACGTAAAGGCACAGCTCCATGTCTATATAGATCCTGTGGCTGTCACTATGCCACATGCCAGCGCTCTTATTTCAAGGGACCCCATTGTCACCTGTGCTGAAGCAGCAGCACCAACCTCTCAGCTGCTCTGATACCAGACAATCACCCTCCAAACTTAAAGGCTGGGGATACACTGCCACGCTCTGCACTACAGTACACAATATCCAGCTTTTCTTGGAGGAGCACAGTCTGGTGGCTGAATTTTGCTTCAGCATACACAATAAATCCTCTTTCTTCTTCCTTCCGCAAAGACAAACCATCTCCCTCTGGAGTAATTGGTTAATTTGCCTTTCTATTACACTTTGCTGAAAGAGTAAGACAGGAGATCTGTTAAAAGGGAGAATCAGGATGTCACTGAACAATTTTGTTCAGCTACATCATCTTGCCCTGTTCAGGCTTAAGGAGCAAGGTCACATTTCTTGCCCAGAAATCACCTGCTTAGCTATAATTACCACAGAAACAGCATCTCAAGGAAGCCAGGAAAGGAGCAGCAGAATTTCCAGGACTAATCTCTTGCCCCTCCAGCCCACTGCTAAGTGGCTGAGTGCCTTCTAAATCAAGTCTCACTACCAGGAAGCCTCACCTGCCACTTTTATATTCCAGTCCCTCTGTCTTTTATCACTTCAGTACTGTCCTCCTGCAATCTATTACAAAAGCTCTCCTATAGCTGAGACAATTAATAGGAGCCTAGTGTTAAATCTCCCCATTATTTCTTTTAATAAACTTCAACTTGCAACTGACAGGGAGGTGGACCAAGGTCCCTTCCAAGGGTCTGCTGGAGATTCCACAGCTCCCCACGTTATAATTTACAACGGTGGCTCCTGCCTTACATATTTACAGTACTGCTTTCCCTTTCCCAACTGCCTCTCCCACCATCTCATCTCTGCTGTCCCAGCTTTGCAACTCCCTTTTCATTTCTTCTTTTTTTTTTTTTTTTTCCTGGCATCTGGACCACATTTCATTTTGGTTTGCAAAGCACCAGAGTTTCCATACAGCCAGCAAATTTGGAGTGCAAAAGCAGAAACCAAAGGACTATTAACGGATCCCCAGGACAGGAGCAAGTGGCCACACGTGGGGTCAGAGCTGACTCTGACATGGTGAATCCAGGGTAGCACGTTAGCAAAGCAGGACCACTCTTTAGTAGCTACTGTCAAGAACTCATCCAGAGATAATGCAAATCGTAGGAAGACTCCTATGGACGTCAGATTGTTTCTACGTGGGATATCTTACTCCACAGCAGATGCTTGCACATGCCACTTACACTAGTCTGCAAAGGAGAGCTAAGATGAAATGAGCAATTCTGTACTCCCTGGGGGCTCAAAGCACACGAACCTCTGCTCTGCTGACACGTAAGGATTTGTTAGTCTGCCATTTACCTGCACACCCAAGCTGGCACTGCCAGCATCCCTAAAAACCAGCCGCTTTCCCCTTCCGAACCACCTCTTGGCTTCTGCAGCACCAATTCGCAGTGCACAGCAGGGCCATGTTCACATCCTGACCAGCTGCCTTCACCAGCCAGCACCCCGAGAGGTCAGGCATCAGCACAGCTCTCTCAAATGCTCCTACGAACCTCAAGCCAAGCCAAGCTGGTTTAATGGCAATCTGCAAAACCTTCTCAGTGAAAGAGTTACGTGTATTCGTGCCCAGTTCTCACAGAGTTTCACTCTCTGGAAGAACATTAACATTAACTGAATTCAAAGATGCCAAACTAGACACAGTTAAACAACCAAAAGCAGAGGCAGGAATACAAGCCCCAACGTCACCTTGCCTGGCTCCAGCCTCCTACCTGATTATCCAGCACACACACATTCCTGGCTGACAGAATAGGAAATACTCTGTACTCACTGGATTACTACTGTAATACTACAGCACTGGCTGTAACCCTGAGGTGTTACAAAGGAGAATTTGCCTTCACAGAGTTATCTCCCATCCTTCAGTCAAGGGGCAAGGCTGGACAACCTCTTATGAGCAACCTGCACCCTCCTGGAGCAGTCTAGCCTTTGTATCGTCCCTAGACGTATACAGGAATCGCTTCTCAGAAAATCACCTCTGGATTTAAAACACAAGGAAAGGACAGTCAGGGTGAATTAACTTTGCAGTCGCTTCTAGCAAGGCCATCTGTTGCATTTTTCACCACAAGCCTTAACAGCATTTTATAGACAGAGCAAGAATAAATCATCTCATCCCTCATTTACAGACTGAGCAACACAAAGATTTAAAGCCAAAACATCCAAAAGCCCACGTGCAAGTTGAGGAGGGCAAGACCAGCAGCAGAGGGGCAGGCAGCCTCCGTTCCCTCCACATTTAACCCACAGCCTGGATGCCATCACATCCGCATTCCATGGCAAGGAAGGAAGAAATTTAGCAAGTTTCTCTTGTAGGGAGCAAAGCTTGCTCCCTGTCCAGGGGGAAGAAGGGGCTCCAGCTCCTAGGCCCAGACATGGGAATCGCTGCAGCCTCCATGTGCCTCTCACCCAGCACGAGAGCCCCCATTTTGCTCCGCCAGCAACCTCACCCCTAAAATCCTCCCCAAAAACGTCACTTCCTTGCAGGGAAACAGATCCCGCAGGAGGACCAGCACAACCTACAGCCACACAGCCCGGCCTCCCTCCTCCCCGCCAGGCACGCTGCGCGGGGCACGGGCTGGCACCCCCTGCTCCCGAGGCTCAGCAGCCTGGGCACACCAACACCAAAAGCCACCCCCAACACTTTGGGGACACAGCCACTGTCTCCCCAGCACAGGGGCGGTCACCAGCACGCCCTACCTTCCCCACTCCTCGAGGGGCGCAGGGGCACGCTCACACGCTGGGGCCCTGCTGCCCCTTGGGCCGTTGCCCTCGTTTCCAAGGCAACGGGGCCTCCCGGCCAGCCCCAACACCACCGTGGCAACAGCCGGGACGCCAAGGGGACAGGGAACGGCTCCTTAACGGACACGGGGGCACAGGGCCCCAGGGGTGAACAGCACCCACCCGGGCCCGGCAGAGGAGCGGGGGCTGCCTGCGGCCCCCCTGCTCCAGCGCAGCAGCTGCCGGCTCAGGGCAGGGCAGGCCCAAAAAGCAGCGCAACAGCCCACGCCTGCCAAACCGCTTCAAAAGCTCACACAGCTTCGGCAGGGAGCTCCTACCCACCCGCTCCCGCTCCAGGACACCACAAAACAGCTGCACTGCCCTCAGTCCTTGGGGCACAGGCACCAGAGGGGACTGGCTGGCAGTGCCTTAGCTCAGAGCACTAACAGCAGCTCGGGGCAAGCGTACCATGACCACAGCAAACACGCAAACCGCCTCCAACACACCCAGCCCCAGCACAGCCACATCCCCGGCTGTGTCATCCTGGAACAGAGCAGCAATCACAGAAATGCAAGGCACAATCCAGAGTGTTTCTCCCAGGTCTACGATAAAGCAAGCCAGCGTGCAGGACTGATCACGGAAAGCCCCACACACCACCTGGAAACACCCAGCGTGTCAAAATAGCCTAAAAATCAAGTCACACACAACCCTCAGTGGTGCCAGTGCTGCCCTCACAAAGGACTGTATGCTCTTCTCTCCTGCACACTCTGCGATCATTTGCTCAGCCAGCTCACCTGCTTTGCTGGCATCTTGCACCTCCCAGCCTGCCCATGGCAGGGCTCTCAGCACAAACCAGCACAGCCAACCCCACCACTTCTCAGGCAAGCACTGCAATAAATAAACCCCAAGAAGCACAGCCTAACAGACACAGTGCTCTGCTCCCAGGTGGCTGTTTTTGGCCAGGAGCTACATTTGAGATAGAGAAGCACTTTCACCTCTTCTCTTCAGGGCAGCAATATTAACCTCTGAACACTACCTGGCTCATGAGATGGGCTAGAGTCATACGGCCAAAGGATCTGGAGGCACAAGGCAGGGCTTCATGCAGGCTCAGTCGTGCCAGGCCCTGGAAAATTCACAAGGCTCAACAGCACAAACACAGGCACAGAGGGGCTCTTCAGTGCCCGGGAGCTTGGCAAACGCTGCACTGAGGAAAAAGTTGATGTGAGCACTTAGACATGGCCCTAAAGCAGCCAAATCCCTTTGTGCATATGTCCAACAGCTTCCCTCTCTAAAATAAAACTGAACAGCTCTCTGATGGGACTGTGCTGAAAACAACAGGAAATTAACAATAAATAGCAAATTTCTTAACGGACATTAAAAAACGGGGAAGTTTCACGTAAAGGCACAGCTCCATGTCTATATAGATCCTGTGGCTGTCACTATGCCACATGCCAGCGCTCTTATTTCAAGGGACCCCATTGTCACCTGTGCTGAAGCAGCAGCACCAACCTCTCAGCTGCTCTGATACCAGACAATCACCCTCCAAACTTAAAGGCTGGGGATACACTGCCACGCTCTGCACTACAGTACACAATATCCAGCTTTTCTTGGAGGAGCACAGTCTGGTGGCTGAATTTTGCTTCAGCATACACAATAAATCCTCTTTCTTCTTCCTTCCGCAAAGACAAACCATCTCCCTCTGGAGTAATTGGTTAATTTGCCTTTCTATTACACTTTGCTGAAAGAGTAAGACAGGAGATCTGTTAAAAGGGAGAATCAGGATGTCACTGAACAATTTTGTTCAGCTACATCATCTTGCCCTGTTCAGGCTTAAGGAGCAAGGTCACATTTCTTGCCCAGAAATCACCTGCTTAGCTATAATTACCACAGAAACAGCATCTCAAGGAAGCCAGGAAAGGAGCAGCAGAATTTCCAGGACTAATCTCTTGCCCCTCCAGCCCACTGCTAAGTGGCTGAGTGCCTTCTAAATCAAGTCTCACTACCAGGAAGCCTCACCTGCCACTTTTATATTCCAGTCCCTCTGTCTTTTATCACTTCAGTACTGTCCTCCTGCAATCTATTACAAAAGCTCTCCTATAGCTGAGACAATTAATAGGAGCCTAGTGTTAAATCTCCCCATTATTTCTTTTAATAAACTTCAACTTGCAACTGACAGGGAGGTGGACCAAGGTCCCTTCCAAGGGTCTGCTGGAGATTCCACAGCTCCCCACGTTATAATTTACAACGGTGGCTCCTGCCTTACATATTTACAGTACTGCTTTCCCTTTCCCAACTGCCTCTCCCACCATCTCATCTCTGCTGTCCCAGCTTTGCAACTCCCTTTTCATTTCTTCTTTTTTTTTTTTTTTTCCTGGCATCTGGACCACATTTCATTTTGGTTTGCAAAGCACCAGAGTTTCCATACAGCCAGCAAATTTGGAGTGCAAAAGCAGAAACCAAAGGACTATTAACGGATCCCCAGGACAGGAGCAAGTGGCCACACGTGGGGTCAGAGCTGACTCTGACATGGTGAATCCAGGGTAGCACGTTAGCAAAGCAGGACCACTCTTTAGTAGCTACTGTCAAGAACTCATCCAGAGATAATGCAAATCGTAGGAAGACTCCTATGGACGTCAGATTGTTTCTACGTGGGATATCTTACTCCACAGCAGATGCTTGCACATGCCACTTACACTAGTCTGCAAAGGAGAGCTAAGATGAAATGAGCAATTCTGTACTCCCTGGGGGCTCAAAGCACACGAACCTCTGCTCTGCTGACACGTAAGGATTTGTTAGTCTGCCATTTACCTGCACACCCAAGCTGGCACTGCCAGCATCCCTAAAAACCAGCTGCTTTCCCCTTCCGAACCACCTCTTGGCTTCTGCAGCACCAATTCGCAGTGCACAGCAGGGCCATGTTCACATCCTGACCAGCTGCCTTCACCAGCCAGCACCCCGAGAGGTCAGGCATCAGCACAGCTCTCTCAAATGCTCCTACGAACCTCAAGCCAAGCCAAGCTGGTTTAATGGCAATCTGCAAAACCTTCTCAGTGAAAGAGTTACGTGTATTCGTGCCCAGTTCTCACAGAGTTTCACTCTCTGGAAGAACATTAACATTAACTGAATTCAAAGATGCCAAACTAGACACAGTTAAACAACCAAAAGCAGAGGCAGGAATACAAGCCCCAACGTCACCTTGCCTGGCTCCAGCCTCCTACCTGATTATCCAGCACACACACATTCCTGGCTGACAGAATAGGAAATACTCTGTACTCACTGGATTACTACTGTAATACTACAGCACTGGCTGTAACCCTGAGGTGTTACAAAGGAGAATTTGCCTTCACAGAGTTATCTCCCATCCTTCAGTCAAGGGGCAAGGCTGGACAACCTCTTATGAGCAACCTGCACCCTCCTGGAGCAGTCTAGCCTTTGTATCGTCCCTAGACGTATACAGGAATCGCTTCTCAGAAAATCACCTCTGGATTTAAAACACAAGGAAAGGACAGTCAGGGTGAATTAACTTTGCAGTCGCTTCTAGCAAGGCCATCTGTTGCATTTTTCACCACAAGCCTTAACAGCATTTTATAGACAGAGCAAGAATAAATCATCTCATCCCTCATTTACAGACTGAGCAACACAAAGATTTAAAGCCAAAACATCCAAAAGCCCACGTGCAAGTTGAGGAGGGCAAGACCAGCAGCAGAGGGGCAGGCAGCCTCCGTTCCCTCCACATTTAACCCACAGCCTGGATGCCATCACATCCGCATTCCATGGCAAGGAAGGAAGAAATTTAGCAAGTTTCTCTTGTAGGGAGCAAAGCTTGCTCCCTGTCCAGGGGGAAGAAGGGGCTCCAGCTCCTAGGCCCAGACATGGGAATCGCTGCAGCCTCCATGTGCCTCTCACCCAGCACGAGAGCCCCCATTTTGCTCCGCCAGCAACCTCACCCCTAAAATCCTCCCCAAAAACGTCACTTCCTTGCAGGGAAACAGATCCCGCAGGAGGACCAGCACAACCTACAGCCACACAGCCCGGCCTCCCTCCTCCCCGCCAGGCACGCTGCGCGGGGCACGGGCTGGCACCCCCTGCTCCCGAGGCTCAGCAGCCTGGGCACACCAACACCAAAAGCCACCCCCAACACTTTGGGGACACAGCCACCGTCTCCCCAGCACGGGGGCGGTCACCAGCACGCCCTACCTTCCCCACTCCTCGAGGGGCGCAGGGGCACGCTCACACGCTGGGGCCCTGCTGCCCCTTGGGCCGTTGCCCTCGTTTCCAAGGCAACGGGGCCTCCCGGCCAGCCCCAACACCACCGTGGCAACAGCCGGGACGCCAAGGGGACAGGGAACGGCTCCTTAACGGACACGGGGGCACAGGGCCCCAGGGGTGAACAGCACCCACCCGGGCCCGGCAGAGGAGCGGGGGCTGCCTGCGGCCCCCCTGCTCCAGCGCAGCAGCTGCCGGCTCAGGGCAGGGCAGGCCCAAAAAGCAGCGCAACAGCCCACGCCTGCCAAACCGCTTCAAAAGCTCACACAGCTTCGGCAGGGAGCTCCTACCCACCCGCTCCCGCTCCAGGACACCACAAAACAGCTGCACTGCCCTCAGTCCTTGGGGCACAGGCACCAGAGGGGACTGGCTGGCAGTGCCTTAGCTCAGAGCACTAACAGCAGCTCGGGGCAAGCGTACCATGACCACAGCAAACACGCAAACCGCCTCCAACACACCCAGCCCCAGCACAGCCACATCCCCGGCTGTGTCATCCTGGAACAGAGCAGCAATCACAGAAATGCAAGGCACAATCCAGAGTGTTTCTCCCAGGTCTACGATAAAGCAAGCCAGCGTGCAGGACTGATCACGGAAAGCCCCACACACCACCTGGAAACACCCAGCGTGTCAAAATAGCCTAAAAATCAAGTCACACACAACCCTCAGTGGTGCCAGTGCTGCCCTCACAAAGGACTGTATGCTCTTCTCTCCTGCACACTCTGCGATCATTTGCTCAGCCAGCTCACCTGCTTTGCTGGCATCTTGCACCTCCCAGCCTGCCCATGGCAGGGCTCTCAGCACAAACCAGCACAGCCAACCCCACCACTTCTCAGGCAAGCACTGCAATAAATAAACCCCAAGAAGCACAGCCTAACAGACACAGTGCTCTGCTCCCAGGTGGCTGTTTTTGGCCAGGAGCTACATTTGAGATAGAGAAGCACTTTCACCTCTTCTCTTCAGGGCAGCAATATTAACCTCTGAACACTACCTGGCTCATGAGATGGGCTAGAGTCATACGGCCAAAGGATCTGGAGGCACAAGGCAGGGCTTCATGCAGGCTCAGTCGTGCCAGGCCCTGGAAAATTCACAAGGCTCAACAGCACAAACACAGGCACAGAGGGGCTCTTCAGTGCCCGGGAGCTTGGCAAACGCTGCACTGAGGAAAAAGTTGATGTGAGCACTTAGACATGGCCCTAAAGCAGCCAAATCCCTTTGTGCATATGTCCAACAGCTTCCCTCTCTAAAATAAAACTGAACAGCTCTCTGATGGGACTGTGCTGAAAACAACAGGAAATTAACAATAAATAGCAAATTTCTTAACGGACATTAAAAAACGGGGAAGTTTCACGTAAAGGCACAGCTCCATGTCTATATAGATCCTGTGGCTGTCACTATGCCACATGCCAGCGCTCTTATTTCAAGGGACCCCATTGTCACCTGTGCTGAAGCAGCAGCACCAACCTCTCAGCTGCTCTGATACCAGACAATCACCCTCCAAACTTAAAGGCTGGGGATACACTGCCACGCTCTGCACTACAGTACACAATATCCAGCTTTTCTTGGAGGAGCACAGTCTGGTGGCTGAATTTTGCTTCAGCATACACAATAAATCCTCTTTCTTCTTCCTTCCGCAAAGACAAACCATCTCCCTCTGGAGTAATTGGTTAATTTGCCTTTCTATTACACTTTGCTGAAAGAGTAAGACAGGAGATCTGTTAAAAGGGAGAATCAGGATGTCACTGAACAATTTTGTTCAGCTACATCATCTTGCCCTGTTCAGGCTTAAGGAGCAAGGTCACATTTCTTGCCCAGAAATCACCTGCTTAGCTATAATTACCACAGAAACAGCATCTCAAGGAAGCCAGGAAAGGAGCAGCAGAATTTCCAGGACTAATCTCTTGCCCCTCCAGCCCACTGCTAAGTGGCTGAGTGCCTTCTAAATCAAGTCTCACTACCAGGAAGCCTCACCTGCCACTTTTATATTCCAGTCCCTCTGTCTTTTATCACTTCAGTACTGTCCTCCTGCAATCTATTACAAAAGCTCTCCTATAGCTGAGACAATTAATAGGAGCCTAGTGTTAAATCTCCCCATTATTTCTTTTAATAAACTTCAACTTGCAACTGACAGGGAGGTGGACCAAGGTCCCTTCCAAGGGTCTGCTGGAGATTCCACAGCTCCCCACGTTATAATTTACAACGGTGGCTCCTGCCTTACATATTTACAGTACTGCTTTCCCTTTCCCAACTGCCTCTCCCACCATCTCATCTCTGCTGTCCCAGCTTTGCAACTCCCTTTTCATTTCTTCTTTTTTTTTTTTTTTTCCTGGCATCTGGACCACATTTCATTTTGGTTTGCAAAGCACCAGAGTTTCCATACAGCCAGCAAATTTGGAGTGCAAAAGCAGAAACCAAAGGACTATTAACGGATCCCCAGGACAGGAGCAAGTGGCCACACGTGGGGTCAGAGCTGACTCTGACATGGTGAATCCAGGGTAGCACGTTAGCAAAGCAGGACCACTCTTTAGTAGCTACTGTCAAGAACTCATCCAGAGATAATGCAAATCGTAGGAAGACTCCTATGGACGTCAGATTGTTTCTACGTGGGATATCTTACTCCACAGCAGATGCTTGCACATGCCACTTACACTAGTCTGCAAAGGAGAGCTAAGATGAAATGAGCAATTCTGTACTCCCTGGGGGCTCAAAGCACACGAACCTCTGCTCTGCTGACACGTAAGGATTTGTTAGTCTGCCATTTACCTGCACACCCAAGCTGGCACTGCCAGCATCCCTAAAAACCAGCTGCTTTCCCCTTCCGAACCACCTCTTGGCTTCTGCAGCACCAATTCGCAGTGCACAGCAGGGCCATGTTCACATCCTGACCAGCTGCCTTCACCAGCCAGCACCCCGAGAGGTCAGGCATCAGCACAGCTCTCTCAAATGCTCCTACGAACCTCAAGCCAAGCCAAGCTGGTTTAATGGCAATCTGCAAAACCTTCTCAGTGAAAGAGTTACGTGTATTCGTGCCCAGTTCTCACAGAGTTTCACTCTCTGGAAGAACATTAACATTAACTGAATTCAAAGATGCCAAACTAGACACAGTTAAACAACCAAAAGCAGAGGCAGGAATACAAGCCCCAACGTCACCTTGCCTGGCTCCAGCCTCCTACCTGATTATCCAGCACACACACATTCCTGGCTGACAGAATAGGAAATACTCTGTACTCACTGGATTACTACTGTAATACTACAGCACTGGCTGTAACCCTGAGGTGTTACAAAGGAGAATTTGCCTTCACAGAGTTATCTCCCATCCTTCAGTCAAGGGGCAAGGCTGGACAACCTCTTATGAGCAACCTGCACCCTCCTGGAGCACTCTAGCCTTTGTATTGTCCCTAGACGTATACAGGAATCGCTTCTCAGAAAATCACCTCTGGATTTAAAACACAAGGAAAGGACAGTCAGGGTGAATTAACTTTGCAGTCGCTTCTAGCAAGGCCATCTGTTGCATTTTTCACCACAAGCCTTCACAGCATTTTATAGACAGAGCAAGAATAAATCATCTCATCCCTCATTTACAGACTGAGCAACACAAAGATTTAAAGCCAAAACATCCAAAAGCCCACGTGCAAGTTGAGGAGGGCAAGACCAGCAGCAGCGGGGCAGGCAGCCTCCGTTCCCTCCACATTTAACCCACAGCCTGGGTGCCATCACACCTGCATCCCATGGCAAGGAAGGAAGAAATTTAGCAAGTTTCTCTTGTAGGGAGCAAAGCTTGCTCCCTGTCCAGGGGGAAGAAGGGGCTCCAGCTCCTAGGCCCAGACATGGGAATCGCTGCAGCTTCCACGTGCCTCTCACCCAGCACGAGAGCCCCCATTTTGCTCCGCCAGCAACCTCACCCCTAAAATCCTCCCCAAAAACGTCACTTCCTTGCAGGGAAACAGATCCCGCAGGAGGACCAGCACAACCTACAGCCACACAGCCCGGCCTCCCTCCTCCCCGCCAGGCACGCTGCGCGGGGCACGGGCTGGCACCCCCTGCTCCCGAGGCTCAGCAGCCTGGGCACACCAACACCAAAAGCCACCCCCAACACTTTGGGGACACAGCCACCGTCTCCCCAGCACGGGGGCGGTCACCAGCACGCCCTACCTTCCCCACTCCTCGAGGGGCGCAGGGGCACGCTCACACGCTGGGGCCCTGCTGCCCCTTGGGCCGTTGCCCTCGTTTCCAAGGCAACGGGGCCTCCCGGCCAGCCCCAACACCACCGTGGCAACAGCCGGGACGCCAAGGGGACAGGGAACGGCTCCTTAACGGACACGGGGGCACAGGGCCCCAGGGGTGAGCAGCACCCACCCGGGCCCGGCAGAGGAGCGGGGGCTGCCTGCGGCCCCCCTGCTCCAGCGCAGCAGCTGCCGGCTCAGGGCAGGGCAGGCCCAAAAAGCAGCGCAACAGCCCACGCCTGCCAAACCGCTTCAAAAGCTCACACAACTTCGGCAGGGAGCTCCTACCCACCCGCTCCCGCTCCAGGACACCACAAAACAGCTGCACTGCCCTCAGTCCTTGGGGCACAGGCACCAGAGGGGACTGGCTGGCAGTGCCTTAGCTCAGAGCACTAACAGCAGCTCGGGGCAAGCGTACCATGGCCACAGCAAACATGCAAACTGCCTCCAACACACCCAGCCCCAGCACAGCCACATCCCCGGCTGTGTCATCCTGGAACAGAGTAGCAATCACAGAAATGCAAGGCACAATCCAGAGTGTTTCTCCCAGGTCTACGATAAAGCAAGCCAGCGTGCAGGACTGATCATGGCCCACAGGCATTAGCACACTTCACCTGGGAGCACATGCACTGTGCTCCTGGGTAACAGCAAGCCTTCAGGCAAGGCTCCCCCTGTGCCACAGGAAAGGCACAGAGTGGAGTGTCCGGTGCTCAGCGTACAGTCTCTTCCAAGAACTGAGCAATAAAATACAAACGCATGCAATAAAGAGTCACCCCAGGTATGCAGCACATCACCCTGGTGCCTTCAGCATGAGCAACGACTCAGGTTCATCCTCCTCCCACTGTGTCTGGAAGTTACACACTACCTATGGGCCAGTTCTCTTTTTACTGATGTTCCCTACGCTGCTACAGAGATGAGCAAGTCATTGACAGAGGGAAACAGGAACCACAGCAAGACGTGACCTGCAGTTCTTTCCAGCCACTGCTTTCCTGCCATCAGCCTCAGATCAGCAGACAACCATCAGTTTATTCACCCCCACTCTACCAGGTGGACATTGCGATACACATACCATACCCTGGCTATTGCTATGTATTTTCTCATAAAGACACATCACGATCTTAGACGTGTTGCACAAAGTTTAGGCAGGTTTTTCTTCCTAGACAGGTTTGATCCAAAGTATAGCAGAGTTCATAGTACAGGACAAGCCTGGGACAGGGGAGCTCAAATGTGCTGGACAGGGAGAAACATACACTGAAGTTTTTTAATGCACATGCCTTGACTCCAAGGCCTTTTTCTCCTTGGCTCCTCTTCCCACATCCCAACTCCCATACATAACTCCCTTCCAAACTCAATTCCAAATATGCTAGTGCCAGACCCTGGGCTGGACATACCCAAACCCATCAACTGGAGGGCAACTACACCAGCACACACAGCAAAACACTTTAGCACTGTGGAAATTCCAGATTACAGCACTGAACAGGTCATCCCACGGTAAAAGCACACCAAGACAGTCTGCAGGAGCTAATTTCAGCCACCCAGGCTACAGAAGCACAGCACCCAGAGGGCCCCAGCTTTAACCTTGGCTCAGCCAAGCTCTTCAGCCTCCCTGTAGTGACCAGCTCTACAGGGAGAGCCTGTGTAACCCTTGCAAAACCTGCTCCCAGCCCAGAGGGAGGTAAACTCTCTTTACCAGGGCCTTAAACACTCAGAGAAAACCGTGGCAGGCAGCAGGGCATAGCTGATGCAGCCCCAGGAAAGGGGAGCCACAGAGACCCTGCTGATCAAGCAGAAGGGGACCGGTGCTCGCTGCAAAAAGCAGCTTTCTTTGATTCTCTCAGTGTTTGCACACAAAGCCCTCGGGGGGTTCTGGCATTTGGCAAAACACACGTTCTGCCAAAGCTGCTTCATTTCTGATGGCAGAGGTGAACACTGCAAATTAGTACTTTTCCTAGCTAACAGGGACTTGAAGGGAGAGGAATACACTGCATTCCCAGGGAGCACAGAGGGGAGATGTCATTGCAGGTGTACACTACCAGCCAGACTGCCCTCCACTGCTGGCTGCTGAGCAGCGGGAGGCCACAGCCAGCTTGTCCTGTAGCTTCTTCACCATAACCACAGCTCCTGGTGGCTACAGACAGCAGACAACCCTGCCAAGCTGCCATTTTTGAACAGCAACAGACCTGAAATTAAAATCAATATGAGTGGACATACTTTGCAAGCCTACACACACAGTTCAGGATGCACTGCAGGATGGAGAAGACTTCAGCCACTGCTTTCGGACCCAGTCCTGGGCTTCACCATGCTTGGAGATGGAAAAGTGATAAGACAGACCACCCATCTCACAGACCTTGCTGCCCAGATACACAGGTGTAGCTCAGACAGGGAAGTGGAAGGAAGACCAAGACTCTTCCAGGCTTCTTCCTCAGGACAGGACTTATCAGTTCAAAGCAGGCTTGCAAGCTAGCCACAAAATGAAGCATCAGCCATCTCCCTCAGGGGAGATCCATGCTTTCAAAGAGAGCCCAGAAGCTGAAATTCCCACCAGCACAGATACTCAGGATCAGGGACCCAGACGAGGTACAGGGTTTACGTCGCTGCTGCTGGGCTTGTACATAACCATCTCTGCTCCCACACGGACCAACAAGCCCCTTTTCCCTTGCCAACACCCTCTCTGCCCCATGAGCTCACCTCTGCTTCCCTTCACAATACCCAGCTGTCACCATTAAGTTCAGCTTGGAGCCATCATTCCCAATTCACACTTGGCTTTCAGACAGCTGCCTGCATTTCTGACTCCAAGAAGGACACATTTCAAGCAGCACAGACTGCAGCCAGTCCCAAGGAAGCAGAGCGGGGATCACACCTGCACACAGCCCAGCACAGAAGTAAGCCAGCCGCCTCAGTACTTCAGACAAGCCACCCTTCTCCATCCCAGCAGGGTCTGACCAAACCAGGCTCTTGGCCCTGGTCTCTTTAGAGGCACAGATAACTTAGTCCATGCAGGGAGCTGCTCTACAGGGCTGAAAATCCTTCCCCCCATCCCCTGGGAAATGCTGTTGTCATAGCTCTTATCCTCCTGCAGAAACAAATCAGCACACAGCCAAGGGCCACAGGCAGGCATGTTGCATTATTAACCTCTCCTTTTCCTGCAGTGCCAGGAGGACACAGAGCACTATCAGCCAGCACCCCCCAAAAGCCCTGCTGCAGGCTCCGAGGTGAGACCTGACAGCACAGGCACTCTCCAGCTTCTGAACACCAAAACCAGAGCCCCTGGGGGGGTCTGAAACAGGCACATCACAAGTATCTTTCCTGTCATCACTGCTGCACTCACCAGATCAAACCCACAGAATAACTGGACACATTTGGGACCTCGCAAAGGACACAGAGCCGCAGCAAAGACAAGGGCTGCAATGAGGATGCAGGGAGAAGAGGGAAGTGCTGGCACACACAGCTTACAGGATCACTGGGATGCAGATGGCAGCATCCACTACCCCCACTTTAACCCATGAAGGAAAAACTCCAGCACTCAGTTAAAGAAAGGACTCTGACTGCAACACTCAATCATTCTAGATGCTACCAAAACATTTCCTACCAAATAACTGCAGTGAGATCACTTACCTAGCTGCAATCTCATGAAGTCCCAGTCATGAAGTCCCAAGCAGGCAGCCCATAATCCTCTTTAGTCCAAGCAGGGTTCATATTTGTCTTCTTCTGAAAAAGAACAAGAATAAAGTTGGCTCCTTTCAGCCACGTTTCCCCCTTCCCTCCTCTGAGCAACGCAGTCCCAAATTGCAGGGGAGAACACTGACTCTTTTGCTAGCACAGACCTCAATGCACAGCCCTGGCTTTGCTTTCTCCCTTTTTATTCCCATGTTGGGGAATCAATGTTGTTTCCTCACTTTTTTGCTTAGTTTACATCTCACTTCCAAACCCTCAACTGCTTCTCTTATCCTTTTCTAAATCAAGACAATATTTCAAATGCCTACATTTTGGAGACCCTGACATTAGCCATGAAATACAAAAAGAGTAAATTGGATTTTTTTCCCCCACTGCTTTTTAAAACAAAGTCCTTGGCCCCAACAACTGTAATGCCTCCTAGGTTTTCTCTTTCCTTAATACTACGAAACCATTTAATCCAGCCAGCTGTCTTTGTGTAAATGCAGAAGAAAATTCACAAGCCTCAAGAAGTTAATCACAGTTCAAGGGGAATCTGTGACACAGAGCTTAGCAAGGCAGTAACTGAGGCTGTGATTGCCAGGAGATAATGTCACAGGAAGATGGGTAGATTTTGGATGGAGGTTCAGGCCTGACTCAGCAAGGTGCTGCCACAGCATCTCAGCCTAAACAAGAAAGTGGATGGATGTCAAGGGCACTGATCACCTACACAGTTACACGATGGTTCAACAGCTGTTCCTGGGGCTGACGCTACCTTAAATCCTTAGACTTGGCCTCATGTTTCCTCTGGCCATCCAAAGCCGACGGAGAGAAACATGCTGCAGCACCATCGTGCTGTAGGACCAGGGCTTAGTGGTCTTTCACGGTCACAGAGGCAGAGCAGGGGTCAGTCTCTCCTCCCTCACACCCAGCTCTTCTCAGCTGGCAGGGTCCCGCCAGGGCATTCTCCATCCCACCCAGTGCCATGCAGCACCACAGGCTGGGGAGTACCTGGCCCTCCTCTCCTCCACCCAAGATACACGACCTCCTTCAGACCCTAAGCACACAGCAGCACTCTAGTACTTGGCATCACACGCATTTAAAGCCATCACAATACCTGAGCACCCATGGCAAGATCCGCCCATGCTCAGCTCCAAGGACCACACTAAATGCCATAAGAAGTCTTTCTCTCCAACTTCTCCAGACCAAGAAAAATCATCCTCATGTGCTTAAACCTGGTCCATAAACAGCTTGCTCAGCATTTGCAGCTTCTGGGATCACCTGGCTGCTCCGTTTGCAGTAGGACTGGTCTCCTTGGCTCCTGGCTTCACAGCAACTTGGTCACCCACAGCCCCAGCAGGCCTAGGAGCTCTCCTGCAGAGCACTTTCAAACACCAACATCTGGTTCTGTGATTTGAAGCAAGGGAGAGAAAGGTTAGAAAACACAACAGTTGTAAGGAGGACAGAGGGAAGGGACAAACCCAGCCCATGACATGTGTTTCCACCTGAGCCCATAGGAGCACCTGGCACAACCACAGCAGCTACAAAGCAGCACAGGGTGTTCAGAAGCAGTGCTGCGAAAGGAGTATCTTGGTTTATTTATTACTTGTGAAGGGACAAGCTGGTCTCCTTGCCGCTGCCAGGCCAGCTGGTGCGGCTCCCTGCAGCACAGCGCTGCGCCAAGAGGTGCGAGGCAGTCTGCAGGCACCAGCTCTGCTGGGCAAGGAAGTTACAAACTGAAGTAGGCACCAGGAAAAAAAATAATCAAAGCTGAATGTGGCTTCACCTGCTCTGGGCAGTCGCCTTCACAGGCCCCATGCAACAGCCAGAATTGCTGAGTTTGAACTCAAGCAAAATCCCAAACCAGTTGCTGGTTTGCTTACGAAGGGACTACTGGATTGCCTTTTGCTTAGTCAAATATTTGACTGCGTTTGTATCCAAAAGTCTTTTGCCAAAAACACTGGGAGTATTTGTTAAAGAACAGCCACGGAGAGGCCATCCTGGGCTGGAATCTGAGCCAGGGCTTTCTGATCCTTAAACAGGGCACCTAGTGCATCCCTAAGAAGAGCCTCTGCTCTCCATCACGGACATACTGTCAGGCCCTACAGCTTTTATGTGATCCAGGTCTCCATGCTGACTGCCCGCACATCCCATTTTGGCAGTGGGAGCAGAAGGGCAGATTTTCATTTTCCACAGATTGTCCAAGCTGAACTGTTAAACAAGCTTCTCAGCTTCTTCCTTCGAGTCTCTTCCCATCCTTCACACATCCCAAGAACCACCAAACCAGGAACAAAACCAGCCCCAAACACTTCCTGCAGATTCTCCTTGAGAGAAACCTTCCCACTCATGAAAGACCAGATTTGTAATAAACATATGGCCTCAAAAGCAGAGGGGAAAACCCTTCAAAACACAAAGCAGGAGTGGAGCTGCTCATGAAGTTAGAGTGGTTGATCAGAAGAGCTGATAGGTCTGTGTAGGGAGAACCAAAGGTCTGAAAGAATGAAGTTGTCAAGCCACTGGTAAGACATTTAACATAGCTGGGGTTTTAGAAGAAAATAACCACATAAAGTAAAAAAATTAAAGAAGAGGCACCCCAGCGGGTCCAGGAACAGCCAGGTTTGCATCTCTGCGACCATCAGCACAGACCCACCCGATCCAGAGCTGTCAGCCTCGCTGCAGAATTCTGGTTTCCCATTACCCGCTCTGTTACAGGAGCAGCTCAAGAGGGTGCAGGTTTGACTTAAGCAGCCTCTCTCTGCCAAAGATGAAAGCAAGGACCCGAGTACCCCATTTGTGACTTCCTCTCACGTTGAAAAGTCTTCCCAGCACGCTCTGGCACCTGATCTCATTAAAAACGAAGAGGGAACAGATGGAAACATAAAAAGAAGCTGTCAGCTGCCAACCACTGACCCCATCCTGACTCCATCCCTCTCCCCACTGCAGCAGGAGCACAACTGACTGCTCTTGGAAGGACCACAAGGCTAGCAGGAGAGAAGGAGGATTTCAGGTGGGCAATAAACAGCAGGAATACATGAAACCTTGGTAAATAAGAACTCCTCTTGTCAGGAACAAATTCATCTGCAATCAGGAAAGATGATACATGAGGACTGTGCATGGCCGGGAACCCTCCCGTCCCTGCAAGCAGTGAGCAGTGGTGTGCTGGCTGGAACAGCCGCGATGGCTGCAGCCTTTCCAGCATGTCTGTGCCTCCAGGCACCAGCAAACCCAGGAGCAAAGTCCCAGTACACCAGCTGGGATCCCCAGCAAGCCCTGCAGGAACCCAACACTCCTATCTCACAGCCTGCAGTTCAGGTGTTCAAGCATTCTAGGAAGCCTCAGCAGACCCAGCTGATGTCCTATGGCCAAGAGCACAAGAGAAGGTACGTAGAGCCACCACCCTTCCTTTCAAGGGGTTTGCTCCATTCCTGTCCCCAGAGCATCCCTCTCAGGCTCCACCACAGAGACAGCCCCGCAACTTTCCCATACAAAGCAGCACGGGGACTTCCAGGGCAAGCAGGCCACAGAGAAGAAACCTTCCCCGTTTCCTTAACCAACCCAAAACCTTTTCCTCTCTCCCACAGATAAAAAAAATCCCTTCCATGCCAGAGGCAGCACGTAAGATGGGCCAAGGGTGACACTGAAGGTCACAAACTTGCACTCGTCTAATCACCAGGGACCAGGCAAGGTGTTTGATCTCACAGGGACTCCACTTTCCTACCCGCGAGGCAAGTCCAGCAACACTTATCTGGGAAAAGGCAAAGGGCTGGCAAACCACTCGCGTTCGCAGCGCTGTGTTAGGGAAAGGCTTATCTGGCCCCTCTCTGTCATCAGCCTCCCTTGCTGTAATGCCTGAGCAGCCCAGTGCTTTTAGCAACGTAGAGAATAAGGTTTCTTAGTACAAAACGGTATCTTTTACCAGACTAACTTGATAGGAACAAAAAGTATTACTGAGAGTCCTGATCTTATCCATATCCTTACAGCATGCTGGCCGGATCAATGTGTCTTTAAAGCGTGCACCTGCAGCAGCCCGGAAAGGCAGGGGGGAAAAAGCATCTCAGCTTTGTGGATAGAACTGCCACGCAGATGATACTGCACAGGAAAATTAAGGTATTAAGTTTATCAGGCATCAGCTGTTCTCCAGCAAGTGCCTACAAGCAGGACCTTGTCCCATAGAAGACACAAGGTATCACAGTCCACATTTGCTGTGGGGTTAGATGTCCAGCACCTCTGCAGTCAGGTACAGCTGCCTCTGGCTTGGTCACCCACCTAAAAACCTTGAAGAAAAGAGAAAGGGAAGGGCACTGAGCACCCAACTGGTGTCTTCAGCCTTCAGCACCCTCTATCTCTAAAGAAAAACAGAGCAGGGCAAGTAAAATTATGCCCAAGCACCATGACCCTCTACAGCATCCACCACCTCAATTTCTAACTGAGAAACAAATACCTACAGTTTCTCTTTAGCACAGCCTCCAGGCAGATACCTTCTTTTAACCCTCCCTGACCGCAGCTCCCACCTTTTCAATAAGGAACTGGATGCTGATTTCTCCCAGCCAGGTTCACAGTAACTTGCTGGGCTGAACACACAAAGATGGCTTTGGGTTCATTTTCCTACGACTAGAAAACAGAGGTTTACAAACCTGCTTGGAAACTAGGGTTTTTTTTCCTGCCTGGTGTCACCAGCACTGACAACTCCTTCTACAAATGATATCTCATTAAAGATACATCTGGGATTAACCACACTAGCGACATCAAACCCCAAACAGGGCATAGCTGGCCTGCAAGGGGAGCTGATCAATCTCCTTATGGAGCACATCTGGGCAATTAGCCCAGCAACGAGAGCAGTCAGGAAGCCAGCTTGTGAATAACACTACTTCTCCATGAGCAAAAGCAGTGACAGCTTTGCAGGCAGACTCTGGAAGGCTCCAGCTGCTAACAGAGCACAGCTCCCTCCTCCGCTGGTTTGCAAGCCCTGCCCTCCCCAGGCAGAGGCAGCAGATTAGACAGCAAACCTTCCTTCAGGTAGGACATTTGGGTCTATAATGGCAGCTTCGGTCCCTGGCCTTCACTTCGCTCCTCTCCACAGCTCAGAAAGCTTTTCTGCATCACTGGACACACTGGGCCCTCCCTGCCCTGAACTCAAGAGGGGACCCTGGGGAGGTCAGACCAGCCCTTCCACGCTTTCAAGCTTGGTGGGCTGTATCTCTGCGCAACCCACAGTCCCTGCACAGAAGGGCTGCCCTTTTTTCAAGTCTCCCTGGCAAAGCCAGCTGAAAAGCAGTCGGGGAGGAGCATTCCCTTGGTAGGGCTGGATTTCTCCTTCCCAGCGAGCAGCATTTGCAGGGCAGCAGACAAACTGGCTGACATTCGCAGAGAGCTCCGAAGGCACATAACCCTCTAGAAACGCCCATGGTTAGTCCTGCTGCTCTTGGCCCACAAAGCTTGTTTGTCTCCCACAAAAGCTACGAGAGAGCACACGTTCTGTCTCCCTGCGAACTAACCCTACGCTTGTCCTCCTTGACTTAACTGTCCATTTGAGCCCACAGCAAAATTTCAAGGCCTAGAAATACCTGGCATGAAATGAAAACAAGGGTCAGGTATCAAGTGCAACCTCTCCTGGAGAGGTATGCCCACAAGAAACCCTCTCTCATTATGCTCATAATCCAGGTAAGCCTGAAACAGCTGCTTTTGGAGAGAGCAGCACTACAAGGAACTCCTCAGCACATCCCTCCCAAAGCCCTGCTCAGTACCCTGGCAGGGAGAGGCAGGTGCCAGCATGGGCTCCCTGCCTTCCCAAATTCCCCGTTCAACATTCCCTCTTGCCCCAAGTCTATGTACAGGACCATCTGGCAGCCTCACAGCAACAGCAGTTGTCTTTCCAGTAAAAGAAATTCATTTAGGAGAGAAAAAGCAGCTCACAGCTGCTCCTCGGCAGAGCTTGCAGCAGACAGGAATATTGCTACATTTCTACATGTTTTATAATGCCTTTTTCCTCTTCCTTTCACTCCTCGTAACGCAGACCGCATGGGTCATCCATGGGATCAGGCACAGAACCATGGAAAAATTGAGGTGAAAGATACTTTGGGTGTCTCTGGTTCAACCCCTCCGCACAAATCAGACAATTCCAAAGTTAAAACACATTGTGCAGGCATGTGTCCAGCAGTGTAAAATATCTCCCAGGATGAAGATGCCCCACCTCTCTGGATCACATAAGCTTTTACCTGCCTTTAAAGTTACCAGACACACACGTTTGTCCTCAACTACAGCACAGGCTCCAAGAGATCATGTCTTGTGATCTTGCAGCCCTTGCTCTGGAAGTGAACCTCAGCCCTTGCCATCAAAGTCCTTGGCTCCTTGAAAAGAAGAATAAGTCTCCTGTTCTGGGTGGGTTTTGTTTTTAAGCAGCCATCTGCTGAACTACTGTCTGAGACCAAAATGCCAGATGCTTCAGAGCAAAGACAAAGGCCAGTGTACAGAAGAAAGGCATTGAGGTTACCTGCCTTGGGCATACGAGTGCTAGAAGATGTGCAACGGATTGTCCTGGTTTGGCCCAAACCAGGCCAATTAGTCTTAGAGAAACCAAGGTCACTGCTAAATTCCTCACTGCTTATGAGTGAAGAGCTGAAGGGGGCTTAAACCTGCAGGGAGGAGCAGACAGGGCAGGTGACCCAAGATTGACCAACGAGGTATTCCATCCCACACACGTCATTCTCACTTTCCTATTTATCACTAACCCACTGCCTCCTGGAGGTGGGGCCCAGGAGGGAGGGGCCCTCCTGTCTCCCACTGATTGGTACCAGCTTTGCCAATTCTCCAGTTAAAAGCCTGCAGGTGTGATGGCAGGGGAGCTACTACATTTTCCCCTCTGCCTGTGCCGGCGGGAGATACTGCATTTTCCCCTCTGCCCGTGCTGGGGGGAGCAACTCTGCCTGAGGAGGATTTCCAAGCTCTCGATCTTGGTTTTGTGTATATTTGTATATATTTGATTATTTCTATTATTACTATTATACTCTTTTTCATTACTATAGTTTATTAAAACTGTTTTAACTTTCCAACCCATAAGTCTCTCTCCCTTTTCCCTTTCCCCTCGGGGTCGGGGGGAGGGGGGGGAGGGTTAACAGAGAGCATCTGCCACAGGTTTAATAGCCAGCCCAGCTTTAAACCGTGACAGATTTATTGGTGCCCAACGTGGGGCTCGAGAGAAGCTCCAACAGGTTGCTCTGATAAGTTGAATCCTGGCTCTGGTGGGAGGAGACCCGGAGAGCTCAGCTGAGAGAATATCAGATTTCTTCCTTTGAGATTTACGAGGGGTTGGAAAGTTAAAACAGATAGTGAAGATGGTGATGTCATTTTTGAATGCTGTGTTATCTCATCTTTTTATGGAGTTTCTTTCACAATTGAGTATTGCAATGATGCCTTACCTGCCGTGGGCACTGTGTTATTGCTTGCTTCTTATGAATGTTTACATGCAGTTTAGCAGTGGGCGCTGGTCGAAATGTATTGTTTTGGTATGGGGTTTGATACTGATTTATGCTGTGATAAACTGGGCAGTTAATATTCCGATCTCTTATCTCTATGACACAATGATGGGCAGCTTTAATCGCGAATCAGTAGCAGCAACTTCATCTGCACGCTCCAGGCGTCCTTTAGCAGATTCTGTTAATGATTACACTTCCAGTTTTACTTTGGGAAATAGTACCTTCTCCTTTTCTGCCAAGCTGATTCCACTAGATTTTGCGAAATTAGGATGGTGCTGTCTAGGTGGCATGTTTTTATTTTTGGTTGTCCTGAATGTGTTTCTGATGTGGGATAAGATTAAATATCGGTGCAGAGACAGTTGTAGGTGTTATGCAGCCACCTCAGATCCTACAGTGTGTACTGCCGCTACAGCCACTAAACCCACTGAAACCTCGGCAGCCTGTACCACAGCTGCTACACCCCCCAAGATGGCCACTGCAGCTACTCAGACTCTCAGCACTCCCACGACAGCCACTGCATCTACTCAGACCCTAGCATCTATCGAATCTGTACCAATTGCTCCTGTAACCAGGAAGAAATACCAAAAGAAATCAGCTCGTGAAGAGAAGGATGATGACTCGGAGCTTTCTAAGGCAGAGCCATCATATGACCCAGGTGAGGGCCCTTCTCAGGCAGAGTTAGGGCCTGACACAGATGGGGGTTTCCTCGATTGTCCTTTTAAAGCAGACCCATCACAGAAGAAAGGTCGTTCTAAAGCAGAACTATCACAAGAGGACTCGGACGTAGAGATAACCTACCACTCCTTATTCCTGAAGGACCTGAGAAATATAAGGAAAGACTTCAGCCGTTATGACGGTGAACCTATTATTACCTGGCTGCTCCGATGCTGGGATAATGGGGCAGACAGCATGCAATTAGATGGCAGAGAAGCCAGACAGTTGGGATCCCTGTCCAGAGATGGTGGTATTGATAAGGCACTCGCAAGAAAGTCAAACACTGTCAGTCTCTGGAGGCGACTCTTGTCAGCTGTAAAGAGCAGGTATCCCTATAAAGATGATGTTATGAGTCACCTAAGCAAATGGACCACTATAGAAAAAGGTATTAACTACCTTAGAGAACTGGCTGTGCAAGAGATCATTTATAGACACCCACGGGAAGTTGTAGATCCTGTAGATCCTGATGAAGTGGAATGCAACCGATCCATGTTCCGGAAGGTTGTGAAGAATGCTCCACCGACATATACCCACACATTGTCAATATTAGTATGGGGAGAAGATGATATGGCACGTTCTACTGTGGGCGAAATGGCTAACTGTATGCGACAGTATGAAGATAGTATTTCTTCCCCACTGCAGGCACGCATCTTGGCTGTGGAAAAACTGACTAAGGAGAACAAGGACTCATTTAAACAACTGTCAGACAAACTGTCCAAGATCGAGAATAAACTTGACTCTCTACCTACACAGGCCCGCGTTGCAGCTGTTAAGAGAAAACGTTCTCCTACAGGACCAGCTCAAAGGAAACGGAACACATCACGAGGTATCCTGTGGTTTGCCCTGCGTGGTTATGGGGAGGACATGAGCAGATGGCATGGACAACCTACCAGTACCCTACAGGCACGAGTACGTGAGTTGCAAGCTAAAAGAAATACCAGAGAGAATTTTTCTAGAAGGATGGCTGCTCCAGTTACCAGTGAGCAGGACCCCAGTCAGGGTAGATGGGCCTCAAATCACTTTTTCCCAAGTGTGAATAGGAGAAATGAAGGTCCAGTCCCTGTGAGCAGCATGAATCCATTTCTTAATTAGGGGGGCTCTGCATCCAGCCAGGTGGAGGAAAGGGACAACCGAGTTTATTGGACTGTGTGGATTCGATGGCCTGGCACATTAAAACCACAAAGGTATCGAGCCCTGGTAGACACTGGTGCACAGTGCACCCTAATGCCATCGGATCATAAAGGGGCAGAATCTATCAGCATTTCAGGAGTAACAGGAGGATCTCAAGTGTTATCTGTATTGGAGGCCGAAGTGAGCCTAACTAAAAATGAATGGAAAAAGCACCCCATTGTGACTGGCCCAGATGCTCCGTGCATCCTTGGCATAGACTACCTCAAGAGAGGGTATTTTAAGGACCCAAAAGGGTATAGATGGGCCTTTGGTATAGCAGCTGTAGAGACTGAGGACATTAAACAGCTGTTTACCTTGCCTGGACTCTCAGAAGATCCTTCTGTTGTGGGGTTGCTGAAGGTTGAAGAACAACAGGTGCCAATTGCTACTACCACAGTGCACTGACGACAATATCGCACCAATCGAGACTCCCTGATCCCCATTCATAAACTGATTAGACAATTAGAAAATCAAGGAGTGATTGGCAAGACTCGCTCACCCTTTAATAGTCCTATATGGCCAGTGCGAAAGTCTGATGGAGAATGGAGATTAACTGTGGACTATCGTGGCCTAAATGAAGTTACGCCACCGCTGAGTGCTGCTGTGCCAGACATGCTAGAACTTCAATACAAACTGGAGTCAAAGGCAGCCAAGTGGTATGCCACCATAGACATTGCTAATGCATTTTTCTCTATTCCCTTGGCACCAAAGTGCAGGCCACAGTTTGCTTTTACCTGGAGAGGTATCCAGTACACCTGGAATTGACTGCCCCAGGGGTGGAAACACAGTCCTACTATTTGCCATGGACTGATCCAGACTGCACTAGAAAAGGGTGGAGCTCCAGAACATTTGCAATACATTGATGACATCATTGTGTGGGGTGATACAGCAGCAGAAGTTTTTGACAAAGGAGAGAAAATAATTCAAATTCTTCTGCAAGCTGGTTTTGCCATAAAAAGAGGCAAGGTCAAGGGACCTGCCCAGGAGATCCAGTTTTTAGGGATTAAATGGCAAGATGGGCGTCGCCAGATCCCGATAGAGGTGATCAACAAAATAACAGCTATGCCCCACCAACTAACAAAAAGGAAACACAAGCCTTCTTAGGCGTTGTGGGTTTCTGGAGAATGCATATTCCAGATTACAGCCAGATTGTACGCCCTCTTTATCAAGTGACCAGAAAGAAGAATGATTTTCAGTGGGGTCCTGAACAACGACAGGCTTTTGAACAGATTAAACAAGAGATTGTGCATGCAGTAGCCCTTGGACCAGTCCGTATGGGACAAGATGTTAAAAATGTGCTCTACACTGCAGCTGGGGACAATGGTCCTACCTGGAGCCTCTGGCAGAAAGTACCAGGGGAGACTCGAGGTCGACCCCTAGGATTTTGGAGTCGAGGATACAAGGGCTCTGAGGCCAATTACACCCCAACTGAAAAAGAGATACTGGCAGCATATGAAGGAGTTAGAGCTGCCTCAGAGGTAATTGGTACTGAAGCACAACTTCTCCTGGCACCTCAATTACCAGTACTAGGCTGGATGTTCAAGGGTAAGGTTCCTACTACCCATCATGCAACTGATGCTACATGGAGTAAATGGATTGCATTAATTACACAGAGGGCTCGAATAGGAAACCCTAATCGCCCAGGAATCTTAGAAGTGATTATGGACTGGCCAGAAGGCAAAGACTTCGGAATGCCACCAGAAAAGGAGGTGACACGTGCTGAAGAAGCCCCACCATATAATGAACTACCAGAGGATGAGAAGCAGTATGCCCTGTTCACCGATGGATCCTGCCGTCTTGCAGGAAAGCATCGGAAGTGGAAAGCTGCTGTACGGAGTCCCATATGACGAGTCACAGAAGCCACAGAAGGACAAGGTGAATCAAGTCAATTTGCAGAGGTAAAAGCTATCCAGCTGGCTCTAGACATTACTGAACGAGAAAAGTGGCCAAGGCTGTATCTTTATACTGACTCATGGATGGTGGCAAATGCCTTGTGGGGGCGGTTAAAGCAGTGGAAGCGAAGCAACTGGCAGCGTAAAGGTAAACCTATTTGGGCTGCTGAACTGTGGCAAGATATTGCTGCTCGGCTAGAGAAACTAGTTGTGAAGGTACGTCATGTAGATCCTCACGTACCTAAAAGTCGGGCAACTGAGGAACATCGAAACAACCAACAAGCAGATCAAGCTGCTAAAGTGTTCCAAATAGATTTGGACTGGGAACATAAAGGTGAACTATTTTTAGCTCGGTGGGCTCATGACACTTCAGGTCATCAAGGGAGAGATGCAACATACAGATGGGCTCGTGACCGAGGGGTGGACTTAACCATGGACTCTATTGCACAGGTTATCCATGATTGTGAAACATGCGCCGCGATTAAGCAAGCCAAACGGTTAAAACCTTTGTGGTATGGGGGGCAGTGGTTGAAATATAAATATGGGGAGGCCTGGCAAATTGACTACATCACACTCCCTCAAACCCGCCAGGGTAAACGCTATGTGCTTACCATGGTGGAGGCGACCACCGGATGGTTGGAAACATACTCTGTGCCCCATGCCACTGCCCGGAACACTATTCTGGGCCTCGAAAAGCAAATCTTGTGGCGACACGGCACGCCAGAGAGAATTGAGTCGGACAATGGTACTCATTTCAAAAACAGTCTCATAGACAACTGGGCCAAAGAGCATGGCATCGAATGGGTATATCACATCCCCTATCATGCACCAGCATCTGGGAAAATTGAACGGTATAATGGGCTGTTAAAAACTACCCTGAAAGCAATGGGGGGTGGAACCTTTAAAAACTGGGATAAACATTTGGCACAAGCTACCTGGTTAGTTACCACCAGGGGATCTATCAATCGAGCTGGCCCTGCTCAGTCAGACCTTCTACATACAGTAGAAGGAGATAAAGTCCCTGTGGTGCATGAAAGGAATCTATTGGGAAAAACTGTCTGGGTTCTTCCTGCAACGGGCAAAGGTAAACCCATTCGTGGGATTGCTTTTGCTCAGGGACCTGGATGTACTTGGTGGGTGATGTTGCAAGATGGTGAAGTCCGATGTGTCCCTGAAGGTGATCTGATTCTGGGCGAGACTACTTAAGTCTGAACTGTATGTTGTTGCTGCATAAGTGTCTTTCAGGTTAAGACAGTGGTGATGAGACCGGAACTAGCTTCATCAAGTGGCATCCAGTAACCTCCTCGAGTCTGACATCTTTAACCTGCAACCCGTGGGCACGAACCATGACGAAAGAGAGACTGCTAGCCAGAGAGACTGCTGAGAGACTGCTAGCCAGATGGAAACCCACAATCCTGAACCAAATTAACTTAATGAACTTTTTGTATAGAGATGAATCATAAACTAGTGATATGTGTATATATATTTGAAAATGAAAAGGTAGTGGTGATCTGAGTATGACGTGAATGGTATGGAATAAGGGGTGGAATGTCCTGGTTTGGCCCAAACCAGGCCAATTAGTCTTAGAGAAACCAAGGTCACTGCTAAATTCCTCACTGCTTATGAGTGAAGAGCTGAAGGGGGGTCGCAGCTGCAGGGGGGAGCAGACAGGGCAGGTGACCCAAGATTGACCAACGAGGTATTCCATCCCACACACGTCATTCTCACTTTCCTATTTATCACTAACCCACTGCCTCCTGGAGGTGGGGCCCAGGAGGGAGGGGCCCTCCTGTCTCCCACTGATTGGTACCAGCTTTGCCAGTTCTCCAGTTAAAAAGCCTGCAGGTGTGATGACAGGGGAGCTATTGCATTTTGCCCTCTGCCCATGCTGGGGGGAGCTACTGCATTTTCCCCTCTGCCTGTGCCGGCGGGAGATACTGCATTTTCCCCTCTGCCCGTGCTGGGGGGAGCAACTCTGCCTGAGGAGGATTTCCAAGCTCTCGATCTTGGTTTTGTGTATATTTGTATATATTTGATTATTTCTATTATTACTATTATACTCTTTTTCATTACTATAGTTTATTAAAACTGTTTTAACTTTCCAACCCATAAGTCTCTCTCCCTTTTCCCTTTCCCCTCGGGGTGGGGGGGCGGGGAGGGTTAACAGAGAGCATCTGCCACAGGTTTAATAGCCAGCCCAGCTTTAAACCGTGACACGGATCAATAATCCCATGGAAATAAAAGCAACCTTTTTTAGCAGCCTTTATTCTTTGGTCCTGCAAATGTAATAAGATACCTACCTCTTCTTCTTCACCTCTTGCAATCCAACAGCACCAAGAAGGCCAGTCATCAGGGCCATGGCATAAGCACTAGCACATTCCTCTGTACACTGGGTTCTGCCAGGGAAGCCCCCGGTTACAGACCTGTCAGAGAAGCTGAGTGTTAAGATGAACCACCAAGGCTCTCAAAACTAAGAACAACATACAGTCAGTAAAAGAACAGCAAGTGCCCCTGTTTGAAGGAACTGCTAGATCTTTAACTAGCAGCAGGAGACATAGTACGGGTGGGATTATCCAGCATAACCCCCTTGACAAGCCCTTGCACCTTGCTCTGAAAAAGCTGGTTGCATCCAGCACATGGGTTAAGCAAAGCTTTACCACCACCCCGACTGCCAGCTCTGTGCTCCTTGGGGTGGGGAGGCAAATGCTGGTGGTACAAGGGTCATCCCTGGGGCCAAGACTATACACACGGAGTGAGCATCTCTACCATACCCTAAAGCCTGACAGCAACAATCATTTTTGAAAGGGTACTTAATTCAGCCCTGTTGCTACTACAAGGTGAATAAGTACCACTCGCCTTTAAATATGGGTGATCGCAACAAATTGGTGCAGACTGGTATCTGCTCCAAGTAGATAAGATACTCTAAAGTGCTAATGCCTGCCCTGGGACCTTTTCAGTAAGAAGAACATGAAGACGCGGGCTTCCAGACTTGCACCAGTGAGAAGAGGAAGGGTCAGCATGTCAGTGATTCTTGCTGCACAGGCCCTTGTAACAAAGTCAGGAGGAAGAGGGATTGTTTTGGTAGGTTGTGCTACATCTCTTTGTGCTTCTTCTCTTTCCTGGAAAAACTAAAGGGGACAGTTAGAGCAGGAACACAGAAACTGCCCAGCCCAGTCTCAGTCACAGTCACCTGTGTTATAGGAACAGTAAGCTCTGGTCTCCCAAAGCCACCCAGAGCTCCCTGCAGCAGCAGGAGGGGGTTAACTGCAAAGCACTGACATCTGGTCCACTTCCTGGTCTATCAGCTGAATACAAACACAGCAAGTCAGAGACGGACAGACAGACAGACAGTCGCTTATACAAACCAAAGGGTTTTGGCCAGAAAATAGTAAAGAGAGTCCAGAGTCCCGAACAACCTGATAGAGCACGTGGTCAATGGGCTGATGAAAAGGAAAGAAGGGTTGCCAAAGCACCCAAGCCACACGAGGGAGGAAAAGGCAGAGTCGGGCCAGCCAGAAGTGAGCCCAGCTCACGGGCTCAGCAAAGCAGAACTGTAACACATACCAAGCACCAAGATTTGCTCAGCCAATATATGCCGAACACTCAATAAAACAGCAGCTCTATTTTTTTTTTCCACTGGATGAATAATCTTTTCTATCAGGATGCAATCAGGAGCTCAACTCCCATTTGGCTGGGGTAGCCTTTCCTCTGATTAGGAACCTGGAAATCTCAGCTCAGCCACTCACAAGTTTCTTGCTCGCAGGGAGATTGCTTATCACAGCCCAGCAGATGAAATACAACAGGCGTTCACGGCAGAACTCAGGGCAAAACCAGAGATGCTGCCTGCTATTCACACAGCTGCAGAGCACTGCTGCCAGCCGCGGCCGCTCCCCTCGCAGGCTCACTGTAGCCACATCTCCCACCCGAAACTCCCCCTCCGGCTCGGGTCACTGCTCCCAGCCCTGCGCTGGGCTGTCCCCTCAGGGGATGCTTCGGAGCTCCTCCGGAGCTGAGCTCTCGGGCAGGGCCCGGGCAGGACACGGCCCTTCCCAGGCAAAGCCACAGCCCAGAGCAGCACAGAGCACCCAGGCCAGCGCAGCCAGAGCGAGAGCACCCGCAGGGAATGCGGATGGGTGACGCTAGAGGGGGCACGGCCATGGCAGCAGGCGCCTGCACACCTTCACCTGGGATGCCCTGAACTGAAGGCCTGAGCTCTGCGAAACAGCAGCGATGCAGGAAGGAGCAAAGGCAACGCCCAAAGGCCAGCAGTGACAGCAGGTACGTCCCACCTCCACGGCCACGACCGAGCGTGGGATGAGCCGGGGTGAGACCTCAGGGGAGGGGTGGGATGGCACCACGAGGCGATGGACCCAGGCTGACGTGGGACAGGCCCTGGACGATGGGCACAGCCGCCCCAGCGCCAGCCGCCTGCCCCCGCCGCAGCTCCTCCCGCTGCCCAGTGAGACCCTCATGTCCCCCAGCCACGCTCAGGGCTGGCCACAGAGCCGGCCACCTCCGTGAGCGCCGCACAGGAGCAAGTACCGCGGTACCGGGGAGGCTCTACAGCGATGCTGCTCGTGCGTCTGTTTCGCACAGGGCCGTGCGGTGGCACCGGGGACCCACCGTCACACCGGGCTGTCTGCGAGGGGCTCACCGGCACGACTCCCACCCCGGGACACACGCCCTGAACCCGCACGTCCCCGCTTGCGCTCAGAAGCCAACGGGCTAGGAGATAAACCTCAGCGACTGGTGGGATGGGGATGGGGAACACGGAGCAGCTCTGGGGTGAGAGCCCCCTCCTGGGGCACTGTCCCCCGACAGGGTCACCGTGCCACCTGAGCCCCTTCCCTGGGCTCCCTGGCCCACACACCCCCCAGGGCTGCAGCCGCCTGCTGCCCCGGAACCCCCGGGTCCCTCCAGGGTGACCCCTTCCCCCTAGACCCCCCCAATTCCCCCTGGGGTGACCCCCACCCCTAAACCCTGCGGTGGCACCCCCCTCCCAACAGACGCCCCCAGTTCCCCATGGGCGACCCCTTCCCCCAGACCCTCTGGTGAAACAGTTGGGGTCCCCCGAGCAAGGGATGTTGAAAATACCTTAGACACTCGATTAACATAGATATACAAAACAAAGGGAAGCTTTTACAATTTGAAGAGTGGTAATGGCTGTAAGATAAGGAGGCTCCAGGATAGTCTCACTTCAGGTGGCTGGGCCTTGGGATGAGCGGATGCACAGGAAGACCGAGATAAGGGAATTTGCAACCTCAAAGGACGTGGCCTACCTGATCCACCGGCCTTCATCTGAAGACTCCTGACGACCACCAGAGAAAATGACTGCGCATGCGAATGGACTTTTGCCTATCTCATGGTTATGTAAATGAGTTCTCAGAAATCCTATGACTATGTATAACTTTATGGTATATATTCTCTGAAAATTTGCCAAACCGGTGGAGCACTCATGGTGGATAATCCCCAGTGCTGCCCAGCGCTGCAATAAAGAATGCCTGCTTAATAACACTGGCGTTATTGAGTTTTCTTTCGGACTCCTTACCCAGCCGCACCTAGCTTCCCACTTCGGTGAGGAAAGTTAGAAAGCAAGGGGGTTTGGAGATCTCCGATTTTTGTATCAGTTTTGGCGAGCCAGGCAGGAGACTCTCTGTCCGGCTGCAGGACCCCTGGGTTGGAGACTCCCTTGGCCGGCCCCGGAGACTTCTCTGGAGGGACTCTCCGATTCAGCAGATCCATGCGGGGACAGACAAGGACCACTGGTAAGAAAAGGCATTCTTTCTGTGTTTGTTTTGTTTTTGTTTCTGGTTTTGGGACCGGTCATTTGGAGCTACTCATAAGTCGCAGTTCGTGAGAACCCCGCCGGGTGGCATACATCTGCATGTACGATTTGTATTAATCATCCGGTTAGTGCAGTCGTTTGTTTGTGCATTTGTATTTGATTTTGACATTTGCATGTACGATTCGTATTAATCTTCTGGTTAGTGTGATCGTTTGTTTGTGCATTTGTATTTGGGGCTGCTCATAAGTCACGGTTCGTGAGAACCCCGCCGGGTGGCATTTGGTTACATATGCATAGTAATACGTATGTGTTTGGTATACGCGTATTTGAAAATCTTTGAATAACCTGTGTCGACATTTGTCATCTGAGGAGTAGCAGCTGCTGTTGTTAACTTTGTGATCTCTGTACCTTTGTTGGTCTCCCCGAGGTTTTGGCGGGGGGGGCGAGTGAATGTTCGGAGGAAAATTTGTTTATTGTAACTTGACTTTGTATCTGAACTTGTGTGATTGTGTGAGTGAGACGTACAAATACATATGAGGCGAGTGCGGAGTCTGGATCCGCGGTTCTGTTATCCCATGAGGGAAACAGCTGGAGAAGGACAAAGTGATTGATAAATGTGTGAACATGAAGTACTGTCTATATTAATTGTTAATCGTTGTCTCTGTGTGTGTAAGTGTTCAGGCCCCAGTCCCTGTCTTTGTGTGTTATAAATTTTTGAATGGGAAACCAACAGGGTGGAGTTTTGAAAAGGAGCCCTTTGGGCTGCGTTCTGACTCACTGGAAAGATATTGGGGGACCACCTGGAGGAAGTGCGAGTCGTAAGACTCTGATAAAATATTGTAATCGGTGGTGGCCTTTATACAAGTTATATGATGGAGAAAAATGGCCTGTTAACGGAACTTTAGATTACAATACTTTGTTACAACTTATGTTATTTTTAAGAAGGGAAAGAAAATGGGATGAAGTGGGTTATGCAGATATGTTCTTTACTCTGTGGAATCACCCAGAGTGGCAAAAGGAATGTGGAATTAATTTAGCACCCCAGGACCCTATGGTCCTGGTGATAGGGGGGAAAAAAAAAAAAAAAGCAAACTGGGAGGTTAAAAGGATGTTGCTTAGCTTGTAGTATTGTACAAAAGTGTTTAAGGGTTGGTGCACAGAATGAAAGATTAGATAGAAAAGGAGATGCTGCTGGGAATTATCAGGATGATCCTGAAAAGGTTGCGAAAGGATCTGAACTAATTGTGAAAACCCAGGAGCCTGACTGGGAGGATGTGGATGAAATGTTGGATACTGCGGGGAATGCGGTGTTTCTGAAAGTGGCCAGAGCCCAGGTGCAGGCTCTGATTCTGGCTGGAATTCTGCCGGGAACAGTGGATCTCTGTTTTTGGGACAATCGGCAGATGATATTAGGAGAAAGCTACAGAAAGTGCAAGGAATGGATGCGAGAAATTTAGAGAGGTTGCTGGAGACTGCATGGCAGGCGTGTCGGAATAGGGAGATTCGGAGGGGGAGAGTGAGGGCGGAGCGGCTGCCGGTGCTGCAGCGGCTGCTCTGCACACCGCAGGGGGCCAAAGACCCTCTGGAACTTACCGGGGAATAACACTAACGCCGTGAGACGAAGTGCAAGTGCCCCACCGAGGGGAAATACATCCCTCCTGAAAAGATTAGTGTGTGTATTGTAAACAGATGGGGCATTGGAAAAAGGATTGTCTCAAACTGAAATCGGTAATGGTTACTGACACAGGAGTTGACTGACTGGAATGAGGAGATTCTTCCCTAGCAGAACCCTTGGTAAAAATGCAGCTAGGGAAAGGAGAAAAACTGTAGAATTTCTAGTAGATACAGGTGCCACATTTTCAGTATTGAATCAGACCTTATTGTCAACAAGCAAACAAAATGTTAACATTGTGGAAGCAGCTGGGCAGGTTGAGAAAGCTTTCTTTTGAAACCATTAGAATTCAAAATTGGGTAAAGTGTAGGAATTAATAAATTTCTCTACCTGCCTGATGCTCCTAGACCACTTTTGGGAAGAGATTTATTAGAACAATTGAATGCTGAGATAAAATTTAAAAATGGAGAAATTGAGTTAAAATACCAGAAAAGAATCACATTGAAATTTTGTTTGGCTCTCACTGAACCCCAAATTAGGGAAGAAGAAATTATACACGAAATAAAGGACCAGGTATATCCAGGAGTGTGGGCCTCAGGAATGCCTGGAAAAGCTAAAAATGCAGAATGGTTTGTTGTTAAACTTAAAGAGAGAACACGGCCTGTTAGGATAAAACAATATCCCCTGAAACTGGAAGATAGGCGAGGAGTGAAAAGTATTATAGAGGACTTGCGTACTCGGCAGGATCCCTTAAAGCGACAGTGTCGCCCTCCAGCCCGCTTTAAACTTCAGCTTGCGCCCTTCGCCTGCTTTAACTTTGGCTTGTGCTTCTAATCTGTTTTAACTTTGCCTCGTTTCTCCTGTGTACCCCAGATAGGTCTGATCTGTATCGCGTGTCTGTATTATGTGTTCACCTCTCAGGGATGTAAGGGATGGGAGTTCTTGTGTGTGGAGTTCGGTTTTCTGTGTGTGCCTCTCAGGGACAATTGGGGTGGGGGTTGTGTGACGAAAATCCCTGTTTAACCAGAGCCTTGTGAAGATTTACGTGCTGCCTCCCTGAGACGATTACCCCCCTGCTTGTTGTGTTTGTAGACCAGAACTTCATCAGAACTTTGTGGCTTGTGTGCCTGGATTGTGTAACTTGTGCATCCGAATTCTGTGTGGAAAATTGCTTGATAACTAGGATCTTGTGTGAAACCTGTTTGTGCATTAGGATTTCTGTGGAAGATTGCTTATGGACTGGGGTTTTGTAGTGAAACTGTTTGTGTATTGGAAAACCTATTGCCGATTTTTTTTCTTTCTTCAGAGTGCACGGGTGACAGCTGCTTTAACCGGAGCTGTAACCCCGGATCGCTATACCCAGGGGAAAAAGGTGGGGACGTGGGGGAAATAGTTCAGGAATTGATTAACTGTGGGCAAAAATATGGCCCAGTTAACACCTCGTCGGCGAGATCGGAATCAAAGGGCTTGTGGCGTACTGAGATAAAATCCCCCGGCAGCTGCACAGGGTTCCCTCCCCCTAGATCTCCTGGTGGGAGAAACATACCAAATAGGTGAAACATCTTATGGTCTCTGGGGCGTCAGAAAGGTGTCCCTAGGGATCTCATGGACGGGTTACCCACAGACAGGCTAGAGAAATTGGTCTCGGAGTGGCCCAAAAAGCAGACAACCAAAGCGGGCTATAACTGCATCTTACATAAACAGTTATTTGAAAGAAAAGAGGATCTTTGTAACTATTGGCAGAATCATCATAATTGTGAAGACCCTTCTGCTTTATGGACAATTTTTAGTTTGTCATCAAAACAAGGAATTATTGAACTTTCTAGTAATGGTGAATATTGAAGCTTTAGTCTCCAATACTATGAAAAACATCAACTACCTTACCAAATTGTTTTTTTTGTTTTGTTTTGTTTTGTTTTGTCTGTTGTGTTGCTAAACCAACCAAGAAATGCACTACAAGTTGATAGCTTTGAGTGAAATGAATACATAAGCTGAAAGAAATCAGAATGTGTGGAAGTGAATAAATGATGTGGATCTATATAAGTTGATAAAAGGTCAACAGAGTATTACATTAGTAAAATACAGATCCTCCTGATTGTCAGGGTCCTATACTTGCAAGTATCCTTGGTGATCAAAGTAACATTGCTAGAAGTAAAAGATATATCTAAAGAATATATCTGTTAGATCTCATTGCACAGATTTTTCCACCAAACCACACATGCGCCTTCCAGCCCTTCCAGGAGAAGGTGCTGGAACATTCCTTATTGGGTTGGGGGTGTGGAAATCTATTTCCCTACTGTGTATGCAGACCCCAACTCCAGCAGACCAGGGCAGCGTGACCACCAGTCTCCCGATCGCGACGCAGGCGGCAAACTCATCTGTGAATAGCCAAACGAATCGTAAGAATTAACAAGGACAGAATGTGGCTGGCACCAGGAGCTGCAATTATGATTCTGGTCGCACTCTTCCTTTTAATTATTACTTTAATCATTATTGGAATACTTAATCTTCTGTCTTTTTATGATTATGATTTATCCTGTAATTGTCATTGGCCTTGTGTTTGCAATTGTGGACAGTCACCTCCTTCTTTTGATCCCCCAGAGCCATAAACCTTCAACATGGCCTGAGATAAGTTTTTATTCTCTTTCAATTGTTGAGATATTGTTAAGTTTCTGTTCTCTTTGAATTGTTGCTCTTTAGATTGTTAAGATATTGTTAAGATAATTACTATGTACATATCAAGGTGGTGGACAAAGCTGTCCATGCGCTACATAAGCCTGTCTTGTTTTGTTTGTTGGGTGGAACAATATTTTAAGTTTTCTTTATTGTTAAAATACAAATTTCCTAGGAGAGCTGCCACATTATTCAATACTAACTTTCATAAGAGAGATAAATAATATGTTTGCCTACAACTTTCTGTTTGAAAAAGCAATAAGGTCTAAAGACTAATTTTGTTTGAATTTATTTCTGTCTGACCTACCTAATCACCGGGTGGCATTGAATACACCAACCGAAGCCATCGTTGTACAAATTGTTTGAATTTGTTGATTGTTTACATTTTAGAAAGTTCAAATGCTCTTTTCCTACTTTATTATCCTTTCCTTCTCCCACCACCACGGGATCCCGAAGACAGCGATCTGAGATGACATAACAAACTTTGAGCCATGGGGTGGTGTGGAGGACCATAAAATGGACAGTTTGGGGCAGACAGCAGGTGCATTTAGTTATTTTGGGATAAGTGCGGCATGTTCTATCTGCCAGCGACAAGCTCTGTTACCGAGGCCTGTGGACACGCATCCATTGGAGAAGACCTACATGGAGACACATGCCCATTGGATGACATGACTCCATGGACCAGTCGCAGGATCCTTACAGCATCCCTGCTTCCCCCTGCTGCTGCTGCTGCCCCCCCTGCCGCCGCCTCCCTCCTCTGGGCGGCGCCTGCTTCTGCTTCTTCGTCTGTGCACCCCCCTCCCCCCACCGAGGAACGAGGACTGACGGCACACCGCTGGATCCATGGTGGTGACTAACCCTGCTTCTCTGCTCTCCTGCTTAGTTTTCTCCTCTCACTTCCTACCTTTCCTATCGCTTCGTTTTCTCTCTGCCGTCTCATTCAACAAAGCGGTCTGAGTGGCAACATCTGACCTTGTTTATGCCTTAATGTCGCTCTCTGGGATCACAAAGAACCTTCTCAGAGCCCAGAATCTGACTCGGACCCTGACAAGGATGCCATGAGATTTGGATTATTGATTGAATGCTCTTTAGAGTATAACACACACCTATTTTACCTGTTAAAAAACCTGCTGGCAAAACTTATCGATGGGTGCAGGATTTGTGAACAATAAATCAGATAGTTAAAGGTTTGTATCCAATAGTGGAAAACCCATATACTTTGCTGACCAGTTTAAAGGAAACCTATGAATGGTTTATAGCCACCAGTGCGTTTGTTTAAACCTGGGAATTGGGTTTATGTTAAAAATATTTCAGGTAACCCTCTCGAATAGAAATGGAGCAACCCTTTTCAAGTTTTGCTCATGACCTACACAGCGGTCAGGCTTGAGAAGCACACTGCCTGGATCCACTACTTGAGAATCAAGAAGGCACCCGAAGGACCATGGAAATCCCAGCTCACAGAACCCACATCCGTAAAGTTAACTTGAGACTGTTAATGATTATATTGTGGTTTTGTTTTTGACACCACCTCTGATATTGTTAGTGTTTGTCATTGTACTAATAGCTTTCAATTGCCTTTTATGGTATAGGTTGAAGAAATTAGCTATGAAAATTTGGATCCTACCTAAGGTAATGAAATAGGAAAACTTGGAACCTTTGTAAAAGAATTTACAAGTAACAAGTAAAGGGGGGAATGAAATGGTTGAGGGCCCCAAGAACAAAGAGGATGTTGTAAATACCTTAGACATTCGACTAACCTAGTTATATAAATAAACAAAGGGAGCCTTTTTTTTTAATTTAGATGGGTATATCTCACTTCAGACAACTGGGCCTTGAAAAGATAGTTTCTAATTAGGATGGCTGTATTTCACTTCAGACAACTTGGCCTTGGGAAAACAGAGGCACAGAAACCTAAAGATAAGGGAGTTGCAACAGCTGCCTTGAAGGACACAGCCTATGTGACCTACGTGATCCCTGGACTGAGTTTGCGCAGAAAAAAGTCTTTCTCCCACTCTTAGCTGCCTGTGGCCGGGCAGAGGGGGTGCCTGGAGTTCCCAGTGGAGGTGGCCCACTGCCTCCAAACCTGGGCAAGAAGAAAAAAGTAAAATTTACTTATGGAAAATAGGCCGAGGGAGACTGAAAGAGGGGGCAGCAAAATTGGTCTCCTCTTTTCCCTCCCTGCACTCAAATGTCAGATGAGCCCCTAGCAGTGGGCACGTCTCAGCCAGCCGGTGCCACATCCTTCTCAGCAGACAGAGCAGCACTGGAGGGAACCACAGAGATAACTGCAGTGACAGGGGGTCGCTTGGCTTGTTAAGAATATGCTTTAATATTCTTAACTATATTATTCTAACAATGCAGCATAATCTTTTCTGCTTTCTCTCCTACTCTGGAATAAAAGGAGGACAGTTTGAAAAATGAGCTGGAGATGCCTTTTGTTGCAAGCCAGGTCTCTGAGATGAGAAGAGGTGGTAATTAATTAAAGCAGCTGACTGGTGCTTTTGAGTATCTTCCTGTCCCAGTACAAGAGTAACATTTGCCCCAAAGCAGTGCACGTGATGTTAACTGCTCTGATAACTGTAGAAATGATGTGTATGTGTTTATATGATACCCACAGATAACATCTCATGGTAGTGTTTTGTGCCAGGCAGGTTTAGCGAGGTACATGACATCAGCTGCAAGCCTGTCTCCCTTTCTCACAGAGACACCAGCCCCTGGTAATTTTGGATTCCTTCCCAGGCAGGCGCTTGCCCCATTGTAGGTGCAGCTGTGCTGTCAGACCTGGTTTCACATCTGGGTGACCACAGTGGCTGGTGGTGTTGGGTTCACTGTGTTTTCAGATCACAGTTTGGTTCTGTCTGGTTAGTAAGACTAAGCAAGCTCAGATAGTTTGCAGATGGTGAAAGTCATGTTGGGAAGATTCTTGTCAGGAAGAGCTTACCTCTCTCTTCCCTCCCTTGTCTCACTCCTCCAAATACACGTGGTTACAGTCTTACTTAGCTTTGCATAAGTTGTTGTCATATTTATGTGGCCAAGTGAGAATTTGAGTACAAAACATATGAGATTTGACTGCATGTGGGTTAAAAAAGAAAAAAGATTATCTTTGACTCACACAGACGTTTTTGGAATTCCCTTTCTTAATGGCCAGGAAGATAAAATGAAAAGGTCCTTCACCCACCACCCCATCCCTCAGCAAAGCTGCTGTCTAAGGCTGCTCTGCTGCTGCTAATGCTGATGGGCAGCAGGTGATGATGAAGCTTTCTTTCAGCTCCTCCTCCTGTGACTGTAGCTGGGCTGAAAGGCAAAGAATTCATCCTACAGATGAGTTTATTTAAGCCCAAGATAAGATCAAGTTCTAGAAGCATCTCGACCTGTCAATGTTTTATATGAAAGAAACCTGAAATCCCCCCACACCTGTCACATCTGGTTGCAAGCAGAGACTTGTCCTCCTTTGGGTGTTGTGTGCTCTGGAATTAGCTCCTAGAAAGAATGTCCTCGGGGCATGGCAAAAGGATGACCTTACCTCTGTGACATGTGCCAGGGCTTGAAGGTACCGAGGGACAGAAGGGCTTCTGAGATGAAGTCATGTTTTGTGTTTACCTCCCTTTACTTAAGTGATCTTGGGATCTGTTAATTTGGCAGCAGCAGTCTGGTGGGGGTGTTGGGAGGATGTGTTGAAGGGTGATGCTTGTAAAGCACCTGGAACTGGGTAAAGAACTGCAAGACACAGAGTGTTATTGTGTCTATAATCCCTAATGACACTTCTTTAATCCCCTCTTCATTCTGGACCCGTGCAGGTAACCGAGCCTGGCCTGCTACAGATATCTTGCCTTGTCTGATGGGAGGGGTATGAGGTGCAGGCAGCAGCATGGGCTTAATGGGTCCTTGCTCTGACCAGGCGTGTCTGGGATGGGTGCTAGAGGTTTCCCTGGCAGAGGGAAAGGTCAGGGACTGATGATCTTGTACAAGACAGAGGGATGCCCCTTGCTTCAGGTGTCTCACCCACTCTTCTGAAGAGAAAAGCCTGCCCAAAGGAGAAGTTTCTGTTGCTTAAAGCTTGGCTTGTGTCGTGGGGTTTGAAGTGTTACATGTCCCCAGACTTCTGAGATTACCCCTAGGAGGGTCTTCCCACCTGTGGAAACACAGGGGTGCTGACATGCAGTTTCAAAAATTGGGGAGACTGAGGAAGTGAGATGCCAGCCCTGAACATTAAATCCAAAGTCAAACAATGAGAGGAACTACTGCTCAGCTCCTTCCCCTGACAAAATATGTTCCTTCCTGTAGGAGCTAATACACAGAGTCGTGTCCGAGGGTGATAGCAGTGGAAGGCTGGACTGGGACAGGCAGCATGGGGACCCCGGGGGACACCCCGGGAAGCTGTTCCCCAACCCCCCGCTGTCCTGATGTGTGAGGTTGGCCAGACTACACTTTCAAAAAATTGGCATCTGGAGTGATGGCAATGGGCCTCTTTTGGCGATTTCACTAACAAGCATCGGTTCTTCCCAGCTGCTTATTAAGTATATCACTTGCTGCAGAGACAAGTCTTTCCTGAGAAAAAGCCCTCTCTATTTTCTTGGAAAAACAATTGGTTAATAGAGCTGGTTATGAAGAAATGCACTTATTTGTCTTTAACCACGTGAAGAAAATCTGCTTGTGCAATGAGAGAGGCAGAGACCCAGCATGAATCTAGTCAAATTTGCTCTAGTGAGCGCACCCAGTGCTTTTAATCTGGAGAAAAAAATAAATATACATGTTCTAAATAGAAAGCCAAGGCCTCTGCCAGACATGCTTGGTCTAGATCTGGGCAGGCTTGAAAGTGTCACTGAAGTCCACCTCCGATGTGATGGCAGCCTTGCTGATTTCAAAGGAAAAATGAGCAGAAAATTGACTTTGCTGGACACTTATTCATAAAAACATCTCCCCAGAAAGCCAGTCCTTGGCAAATATAAGGCATGAAAGAGCCTGTGTCTGAGTGTTCTTGAAGACCCGCAATGAGGGTGGGCAGCAGCGCTGGCCATGGCAGACCGTGCGGGACAGGTCCCCCTCTGCTGTACTCCACAGCAGGGACCTCTCAGCTGGACCCCAAGTGATGGGGGGTCAGGGGGATGTGGCTGTGCCCTGTGCTTGGTGAACATCCAGAGGAGCCATGTTCAGCTCTCCACCAGCTCCCCAAGGGCAGCGGGGGCCCCGGTGGGACTCAGCTTTGAGAGGGAGGTGCAGTGAAGAGGAAAGAGGTGGAGGGAGGAGAGTAGAGGTCTGGGTGGCCACGGAGGGAAGGAGAGGAGGGGAGGCTGGGCAGTCCCTTCCTCCCCTGCGAAGCCTGCTTTCTCCAGTTTTGATATGAAAGGAGATGAGTATCTAGGGAGACTTCCTTTTCTGTCATTCCCTTAATTTTCATGTTTTTTCCTTCTATCTGTTTCCCACCCTTCTCCTCAGGGTAGAAGTTGCTTTTCTCCCTCAGACCAAATGTTTCTGAACTCATCACATGAGACAACCGGCAAGGAGATGGTCAGCTGCAGGTAAAGAAACTGGCTTTAGGAATTGGATTAATATTCCTCTCCTTTTCTTTTTTCTTTCTTTCAGATTTGTCACCATGAGCCTCTTGTCATTTGAGTCCATCTGTGTTTTCCTGCTTCCCCAAAGTATGTTTAAAGTCATCGTTTTGTATCAGTGGTTTCTGTCTTGGATGCTTCCCTGTCTCTGGCTGGAGCTCTTCGTTCCCAGGAACGAGAGCTGAATCAGGGCCTCTCCAGGAGGTTTATGGATAAACCTCTGAAACATAGTTTCATGCAGAAGGGGGGGAAATAATACCTGGAGAAACAGCTTTTCTGAGAATGCAAACACATGTGACATTTGTATGTGAAGTGTCTAATTGATATGGGAAAAGCTGATGTTGTTATGATGATAGTAAAAGTTCATAAATTTCTCCTGTGCAATTATTTGGTGCCTCCAGTGCTTATGACTGTAATCTTTGGAGCCTAAGCCTGGCCTAGCTCCCTGCAGGTGGTGAGCAGAGGGACTGTCCTCCTGTGTGCTGGGGTCGGGTCCTTGGCATTTTTCATGCTGTGTCTCTGCTCGAAGGAATTTCCTCCCATAGATACACCATTGTGCTGTGTCACCAGATTTTTTTTTTACAAGTGTGAAATCTACGCAACAAAACAGCAGTTTTTGCTGCTACACATTTTAGCCTGCGTGTCATTTTTTTTAAAGGCAGTTTCTAGTGTTGATGGGTGATTATCTGTTTGATCCCACAGTTTTGCTGGCATTGGGTATACAAGAAATTCATGCTGACCAGGAGATGATTGGCAAGATCTCAGCTGCTGGCCAGTGTAAGTTTGCTTTTTAAAGCAAGTCATCTACTTTCTGAATTCCTTCTTTCTTTGTTTTTCTTGTTTGGTTGTTTGTTTTTTTTTTAATTATTATATTCTTTGTTTATTGGACCCTGTTCAGTCCCTAAAGTCCCCAGCAGTGCTCTGGCAAGCACAGCGTTGTGGCTGCTTCTGCCCTAGCCCGGCTCTTCCCCTGGTTGGTGTTAGCTCTGCTGGGATGCCGACCTACTGTGTTTTTCCCAGACTGTATGTTTGCAAACAGGCTGGTGTTTCTGTCGGTTCCTTCAGAGCTTCTTTCAAGCAATCCTGATTTAAGCAGCCGTGTTTAATTGCAGACTTCATTCGTGATCAGACCTCTCGTGGCTGATCTGTTCAGGCTGTAAAGCCTCACCAGCCGTGATGTGGTGAGAAGGGATGACTGGGCTCTGGCTGGCCAGCAGACCGTGTTCCGCTACAGCTCCCTTGATGTACATGCAATTGGTTACCCATAAACTGTATCATGCATTCTCCTGCTAGCCATTATTTTCTGTTGTTTGTCTGTCAAATGATAAATTACATTTTTTCCTGTGCCAGGCATGCCCTCCAGCCCCATCCCATAGCACCGTGTGTTCAGCTCAGACTTTCCATCCTGATGTGCTGCATTTGGACGTTTCTCACTGATGCCCATCACCAAGAGACCTTTGGTGGGCTACAGGCGTCCTGCTTACGAGTCTCCTTAAGGACCTGCATTGCTGCAGCTGTGCAGCTGCAATACGGAGGTCCCCACTCCTTGTACTGCTGCACTGCAGAGCAACCTGAAGACCATTTCTCCATGCCGAGCCCATACTGGGATGGGGGCACAGCAGTTTTCTCTGTGCGTGCTTAGGCAGGCAGCCATGGTCAGCGGCTGTGGGCGAGCACCCGGGCTGTTGCATCTCCACGTTCAGATCAGCTGTGAGGGCAAGGCTGGCAAGCCGGGACGGTGCTGGCAAGGAGGCTGTGCTCCAGCTCGTCCCCAATGCAGTGCTCCAGGGCAAGGTTGGTTGCCCTATGAGAACACCCAGCGCCCCAAAAGGGAATGCTTTACAACTTTCACTCCCTCATAGTCTGGTATTAGAAAACCCTAATTATAAAGACAGGTTTTTGCTAGCAGGACTGATTTGGAAAAAAGCAATGATAATAAAATAATGATAATGGGGATAGAGAAAGGGCATGGGTCCAAAGGGCTTTTAAAAGTTTGGTGTGCTTGCTGCCTGTATAGAGCTTCTGGATTCAGTTTCCCTTGAAGTTGGTTCTGGTAAATGCTGCAGAGGTGACTTCAGAATTTCTGTGTGCTTTGAAAATCTCTCTTCGGAGTCTGCAGACTTCCTCTTTTTTTTTTTTCTTTTTGTTTGTCAGTGAAATGATGGGTTTCCACTGCACCTCAGGAACTTGTACTTGGGAGCAGTCATGTTCATGCAGGCAGGGGTCATACAAGGCCATATCTCTGAAGACAGGATAAAAGGCAGATTTTTGTGAAAAGTGTTTCTGCCAGTGCCTCGGAGCTGTTCAGAGAGTTTGTGTTTAGAAAGATAAGAGTGTGTTTTGAAAAACATGCTGCAGATAAAATGCATCTGGCTCTGTGGGACTCTGTACGCTTTGCAAACGCCTCCATGGCTTGGCTGGGAGAGGCTGCAGGTCCCGCCGGGCACGGCCGCCTCTCCTCGCTGCTCACCCCTCCATGTCCTCGATGGGAGAGCAGCTCTCTCTGCGGTTAATGGTATCACTGCATCAGCTCATTGGGGTTGTTGCTCTCATGCTGTCACTGACCTGCTGACACCAGGCTGGGGACCTGAAATCTCAGGTGAAAGTCTTGCAGACTGTGAGGGCTGATGGGGCACTGCTGCAGGCTGGAGCAGGAGTGCACGTGGGCTTTGGGTTGTGAACACTGGGCTGCCCCAGTCTGTCCTCGGCAAGTCCGTTCGTCTGGGCTTTCTGCTTTTGGCTGACTCCTTCCAGAAAGTGGGACTAATGAAGTGCAGTTTCACAGTGTATATCTTTTTCTCCTAGTGATACAGTGTTCTGCTTCATTAGATGGCCTTTTCCTCTTGGATGGCTCCTACAGCACTGGCAAAGGAAGCTTTGAAAGGTCTAAGCACTTTGCAGGCAAGCTCTGTGATGCCTTGGACATCCATCCAGACAGGGTGAGCGTCAGAAATGTCTCAGTTTCAAGCAGCTTGGCAATGTGTGGAAAGGCCAGTGATAACGTGCTGAGTGAAATTGCAAAATCCAACTTAGCAGCTACCATGGAGTCAGAGTATTTATTCAGAAAGATGCAGTGGAGGTTTGTGAAGCAGTGGGGTCAGAGGACACTTCTTGATTCTTCACAGATTTTAAGCAGTTCCGTTTGGTCTTCAGAAAAGACATAATCTTTCAGGTTAGAGATTATGACTTGTGGGGGTTTCCGCAGCTTGGGCAAATGATGGTAAGGAGTCAAAGTGCTTGTGCGAGGCTTTGCAAGATGCTGGGTGGCTCAGGTTAAATGGGCATTCACTTTTCGTGGCTCGTACTAAATTGACTGAAAGTAGAGACTTGCATCTAGGAACCCACTGCAATGTAGGGTTAGGCAAAAGAATTGGGACATTTAATATTTACAGATTTGGTGCTTGTTGTTTTTTGTTTGTTTGTTTGTTTTTTTTTTTAAATACCATCCTTTCCTTAGTCTTTCTCTTAATTCTCGCATAGACTGGACTGAAAATCAGTAGCCTTTTCCCCTTTGAAGCTGTCACATTCCATAAAACTTCTTGTAAAGCTTCAGTGAAATATCCTGGATGTATTGCCCAATGCAGACAATTTAGTCTGCTTGCATTTTCAGGCATTTTCAACTACAGAAAACAGTTTTAGAGGAGGTAGTGAAAAAATAATTGGTTTGTGTTGCCTACTGTGCTGGATGCCAGAGGGAGCTGCTTTTAGTAATGGGAAGATTGCCTGCATGGCGTGTAAATGGCTTGGCATAAAAGGTGTTTTTTATAAACTTACTGTCCTTGAGGCTACTAGCTGCTCTGAATGGATATAGGTCTTGAGCTGCCCGTAACTGCAGCAGAGGCTCCCGCTGTTTGCAGATGGACTTTTTTGCCTTGTTCATAGTCTATATAGGTGATGCTGTGGTTTATGCTCTTTTTTTTTGACGTTCATTTTGATTGCCGGTGGCTCAACGTGCAAAATGGTGTTTGTCTTGATACAACATAGTGCTCCCAAATCTGTAAATTGATCAAAAGTGTAAAACTCTCACAGGCACCTTTCATAATCTTTAACCTTTTCTTTTAGGTCTGCGTGGGAATGATACCGTTTAGCTCAACTCCCCACCTTGAATTCCCGCTGGATTCGTATCTAACCAAAGGAGAAGTGAAAGAGAGAATGAAGAGGATTGTGTTCAGGTCAGCTTATTTTACAGCTCTTCTCTTTTTCTGGGCTGTGAGTGATATCTGGACTGAGAGTTTTTTGAGGTCCAGACACCTCTGTCTCTGCTGTGCATATGCCAACGCGATGCCCCCAGGGAGGGGGATGGATGAACACTGTCTGTGGTCCGTAATCCGCAGTCCGCTAAAAATGTGTGACTTGGTCTTTGCCCATGAAAGTTGATAGGGAAGAAAGTTTTCAGCTGTTTGATATCAATACAGCCAGAACTAGTTTCCCAAACACTTGTCTAGTTTTATATAAATGAGGCAGGAAGCCCAGAGCAATGCATAAACAGGAAGAAATAGCTTAGGCTGAGCTTAGCTTTGAGGCTGCAGATACCTTGTCACTGTAGGAGGGACAGCAGGAGACACGTTGCAACTGGACTGTCGAGGTTTCTAGCTGGCTCTGTGTGTGTGTAAATGGTCAAAGCTCACCTTAGGCTATTGGAGGCTCTCCACTACGGGCTAAATCCTGCTTGCCTTTCTCCTCTGACCAGCCTCTCTGCCTTTAGGAGGTGAGTAGAGCTGATAAGGGTATAAGAAATCAGTGTATGTGAGTGAAAAATGTGCTGCTCTGCCCAAGAGAAGATACAAAACTGGAGACCAACGGTCTGGGTTCACTTCCTGGTTCTGATCTTGTTCAAGCAGCTGCCTCCTCTCAGGGTCCTGTTCGCTCATCTGTACGTGAGACTGCTTTCCTGTCCCCCGGGAGATGCCGTGGTTTCTAAACATGAAAAGCATCTGATACACTTAGAGAAAAACCTTCTAGAAAGGTAGAAACTGATAAAAACAGTGACTAGAGATGTATGCACTTTTGGGGTTGAAAAATTTGAAAGGCATTGGAAGGGGAAGGAGGTCCATGGTGGAGTCCCCATCCCTAGAGGGATTTAAAAGCCGTGTAGGTGTGGTGCTGAGGGACATGGGTTAGTGGTGGGCTTGGCAGTGCTGGGTTAACGGTTGGACTCGATCATCTTAAAGGTCCTTTCTAAGCAAAACGATTCTGTGATTCTGTGGCCACTTCAGGTTGTTTTTCATTTGTCTCCTGTTTCTGTAGGACCCCAGTGATGTCCTAGCTTTTTACTACAAGCCTCTCTCTGTAAAAAACGTCTCCTGCCTGCCACTCAGCGTTTTCCTGGCAATAGAGCAACCCTTCGTGGTCTGTGATGTGGACCAGCAGCCCCTCCCTGCAGATGTTCAGGTGAGTGGCTCAGGACCTTCCCACTGGTGGGGTTTCAAGAGGGACGAGTGTGGTGGTACGTTTCTGTTTGGAGGCCCTCTAGTAGAGAAGTTTATTCTTTAGAGTCAGAACTAAATCAGATTCAAAACGAGCCGCTGAAGGAAGAGAAATCTCAGCTGAACTGGGGAGATACACGCTGGCTCTGAGACAGGAGGAGAGGGGAGCAGGCAACTAGGTCTGGGCAAGGCATGTAGTAAAGGCGTCTCTTGGAAGCCATCCCCAGATCACCTCAAGCGCAGCTCACTCTCTTCAAGGGCAGCCCTGCTTTCAGGAAGGCTGAGGATGCTCCTCCAGCCTCTGCCCAGCACCTGCCCCATTGTCGGTGGAAGGTGTTGGACGTGGACTCTGCTAAACACATGGTGGTGTAGGCATGGCCACCACTTCTGTGCCATGCCAGTGACTAGCCCCTGCAAGGGTGAGGCTGCAATGCTGTGCCACTTGTGCTGCCAGGATAAAGGAGTTCCTCTAGAGTCAGGGCAGAAGGCCCTGGTGTGCCAGAGTGCTGATTTGGTTGTGTATTTAGCGTACGGCTTCTGTGGTCCAGAATTCTGTAGAACAATATTTATTTCCCTCTCCTATTAATGCAGAGCACAGTGACACAAGCCTGAGATAGTCTCAGACAAGAGTGTTGTGGTGCTTGCAGTCACGTGCCCACTGCAGTAAATGAAGGACGAACTGCGAAGCCTACGTTGGGGTCCCGCTTTCAACATTTGCACGTTTCATGCTGTTGGACCTTGGGACTTCATCACACTGGTGATTAATACTCTTCATCTCCTCGCAGCCCATGAAGCTGGAGGTAGGGGAGGAACTTCATGTCTCCATCGGATTTAACCCAGCTTATGAAAAGGATCTGAGTATGCGGGTAGTAGAGAAGGCTCTGAAGATAGTTTCTCAAGCATCCTCAAGAGAAGCAGGCCACCGTTCAGGGAGAAGTCCACTGTCTGAATCTCTGTATCTGGACCACGGCCCTGGACTTTGGCTGAAGATAATACCAATACGTTTTGCATAGCCCATAACCTAGAGTCCTGTTTCATTCCTGGAGCTACAAACCTCTTCTTAGGCACTGGGACAACCAGATACATAACGTGACCTCTTTTCCTTTCCTGCCAAGCCTATTTGTTGTCATTTCATACTAAGAACCTACCCAGGCACTGCCACCAGACCGATGTCCCACTAGACCATGGTGGCCCGAGGCAAACACCACCTTGGTGAAGCGAGTTTTCATCTGTTAAACTGTGCGTCACATTCACGAAACAGCTGTTTAGTGTTTTACAGCAGTGCGGCAGGTTCTGCGGTGTCCTCGGGTGCAGCTGTAGGTGTTGGTGGGCGCGCTTGTCTGAGCGCCCCTGGGGAGCAGGGCCATCCAGCGCTGGCCTATGGTTTCCAAGCCCAAGAGCAACCTCGCAGGTCGTGCCTGGAGCATGTCTATAAACACATTTAGAGCCGTTCTTCCCTCTGTGGCCGCTCTGCATAGTTCAAAAGTCTGGTCTGGGCAGTTTTAATTACAGTAGCAAAGGTATTTTCCACAGTGCCCTGGGAAAGCGAGCGAAGTTAACCCCTGTGAATCGAAGTGCTGCTGGTACGGATAGTAGAGATCATCAATAACCAGTTTTTAGGGAGCTGGGATCTGGCTTAGAGGAGACGACCCACTGGGAACTGGAAATGAGTTATTGCTGTGAGGAGGGCTTGGGGGAGAAGAGCTGGGCACCAGGGTAGCCCGTTCACAGCTGTGTCTCACCAAGTAACAACAGGTCTTTAGTGGGGCCCTTCTTGATGCACGGCACCTTCCAGAACGGACCCTAAAATGCAGAGGAAAGTCTGCAAAAGCAGGTTGGAGGGAGGTGGGAAGCTCTGCTTGGAGGCCCCTGTCATCTCCTGGTAAATTAGATTAGGGTTTAATTACAAGCTGAAGGGAAAATCTAATTTTGATGATAGAACAATGCACGTATTTCCTAATAACAGAGGAACAAGCACGTTCCAGCGAAGCCTGTGTGGAATTGATTTCCTCTGGGGCCACTTGTTGTCTGGTTGCCTGTTTATCTTTACTCTTTTTTTTTTTTTTTATAGAACCAATTTAGGTTTTTTGAAATGTGAATCCCGAATCAGTTTTCAGCTTTTAATTACCCCCCTCTCCACCGAAATGGGCTTTGCTGGGCCTGAGCCTTCAGGTGCTCATTCTTCCAGCGGATGCTGAGTCACCCAACTTGGCCGAGTCGGTACTAGTTGAGGGTGCTGAGCATCTGGCAGGAGATGGCAACCTCAGCTCCGAAGGGGTTGGCACAGCCCCTTTGCTGGCTCGTTAGCACTGTGGATGTTCTGACAGCTCCCTTTTCTGCTCTGCATGTTAATTAAGCAGTAACCTGCTCTCTCCGGGTCCCTCAGCAGACACCATGTGATCCTCAGTGGCAGAGCTGGAAATGAAGATGGTCTCCGAGCTATTAACACCTCAAATGGTTCATTAAGAGCCCATCAGAAGGGCAGCATGTCAGATATTATTTCTGGTCCACGTTAAGCACTGTTGGTATTCTAAATTACCAGATCAAACTAACTCAGTCTGACATGGAGGGAATCAAACATCGGGTCTCATGAAGGTGAGATCAATAGAATTTAACCATCCATCCATCTAGCCTTGCTGGAGCCCATCATCAGAGACTCCCAGCATCAATCAGACACACACATTTATTTTGGCCAGGAGAGAAAAATGTTGTTTCTTTGCCTGGACAAGACTCTGTGCACTTAGATCTTTTTTTCTTCTAATTGTTTAACCCATTTTTTTTCCTCCTTATTCATTAATCACTGCTGCTACTTTGAGCAGAGCGATCATAGAAGCAACACAGTCCAGCCAGTGCTGTGTGGTTGGACATGCCCAACTCAAGCCAAGCCGTGCCCCTTCTCTGACACTGCTGAGCCATAAATCTCTCATGGTTCCTCCTCTTCTAGACCTGCACGGTTATAGGCAGACTGAGAATAGTCTCTCCTCACCTCTTGGACGTTTGGTAGCTCAAAGCTGAGTTGAGCCTTTGCACCAAGATGTTTTCTGCGGCGTTGGAATGGGTCTCAGGAATGACCCAGCAGGACATAGTCGATATGGAGCCAAATTTAAACATTTCATCATGTTTCTTATGTTAAAGGTTTCTTCCACAAGGTTTGGTTTGTCCCCCTTTTGAAGGGCAGTGTCCAGCTCCTCAGCTTTGTTTGGAATTCCCACCCAAAGGAAGACGTTAAATCCAAAGGATATACAAGGATTTTCTTGGAGAGCTGTGTCAAAGGCTGCCAAAGGCTCATCCCCAAACTTAGCTGTTCTCTAGAGTTTTCATCCTTTATTAAGGATCCGTGCCTTGTCATGCACTTTGAGCATTGCTGTTCCTGTGTCACCTCTTTGTCCCCTTCACGTGAGACACGTTCGCTCCCTGGGACAGAGCTAACACAAGCCAAGCTGTCCGTGTGCCAGGATGGATCAGCAGGGAGCCCTGCACCTCCGTGGCCCGTGTCAAACCCCCTCCATGTGTTGATCCAATGTCTCTGGAGAGTGGGAGCCTCTTGGCTACAAATCCAGCATAATGAATTGCCAGGAGATTGTTTGGGGGAAGGGTTGGTTGAGCTAAACATGGAGAAAATGACTCTTTCCATTCAGGATTTTCTCTGCCTTTTTGCTTTGAACAAACTAGGAGCCTTTCTCTTCCCAAGTGGGTCTTCCTGTAGCATTAATAACTTCTTGTGTCTCTGCCCTCTCTCCTTCCATGTCCCCTGGCAGGCTGCACTGCAGGGACCCTGTGAGCCAGCTCCCAGCCTTGTTACTGACCAAAAAAAAACCCCAGTTGTCTGTTATTTGATGGATTTTTTGCTTTGTTCTTTCTATAACAAGGAAGAAATGGAAAATGCAGACAGTGAAAAACAGTGGAAGGCAAAAATGTGACAGCAGTGCTCTGTCAGCCAGCGGAGGGGAGAGGCAGCGACATCAGCAGTGAGAATATCCATCAGAAATATCTACATCCCCCGTGCCCCTGCTGTGGGGAGTCTCGGAGGAGGGACAGTAGAGCATGCCCCCTTCTCACCCCCCAGTGCTATCAGCTCCTTGGGACAGTAGGTTTTGGGCGTTGGTAGGTCCATGGGTGCTACTTTTGGTGCTTAAATGCCGTGGGTGACTTAGAAAAGGAGGGCTGAGTCGTGATGGAAACGTGCTGCTGAGGCCTTCTCAGGGTGAAGGTTTAGTCTGGAGAAAAGGAGGCTGAGGGGAGACCTTCTCGCTCTCTACAGCTGCCTGAAAGGAGGGTGTAGCGAGGTGGGGGTTGGTCTCTTCTCTCATCCTGTCACTTGTTATCTGGGAGGAATCTGCCTCGAATTGCCCCAGGGGACATGCTAAGTAAGTTGAATGCCCAAATCACTTTTACAAAAGGAAAAATCCAAATCCATACTCCTGAAAATAAAGCTCTGGATGCCCAAGTTTTTATGTTACAGAAGGAAGCCGAGCTACAGGAGACACCAGAAGAAGCCAAAAACGCCGTGACACCTCTCGGGTGGGCCTCGGGGACACTGGGACGATCCCGAGGGGCAGAGCCGGTAACCACCCAGTCGAAACCAGAGCCCGGACTGGTGAGGCGAAAGCAGTACCCGATTAAGCAAGAAGCAAGAGAAGGACTAGAACTACCAGCCCAATTTGTAAGTCTGGGGTCAGTAGGAGAGTGCCGGTCAGAACCCAGCACTCCGGTACTGCCGGCTGAAAGCCTCACGCAGAAGAATACAGATCGGTTCAGGACGTGAGGGCTAGAAACCAAACCGTGCGGGCCGTCTGCCCGGTCGTGGCAAACCCGTCCGCTCTCTGAGCCGCCCGAAGGAAACGGGTAACTGGTTTGTCGTGTCAGCCCTGGAGGATGCGGGTTCCTCTGCCTCCCTCTGGCAGCCGAGAGGCAGCAACCGTTCGCGTTCCGACGGAAAAGCCCCGCGACCGGCGGCAAAACCCCCTTGTGCCGGAGAGCATTACCGCAGGGATCTGGGAACAGCCCCGCAGGCCGCGGACACTGGCTGGCCGGAGAACCGGCGAACCGGCCGAGGATGCGCGAGGACATCGCCCCGCGGCGGTGCGGGTGGACCCGGGGCCGGCGGCGCGGGACCGGCCGCCATTCCCGCGGCGGCGGCTCTGACGGGGGGGGCGGGGCCAGCCGGGCGCGGGAGGCTCCGTGTGCGGCCGCACACGTGTTGGTGCCGCTGCCGCCGCCGCCATGGTGAGGCCCGGCCCGGGGGGCTCCGCTCCGGGGGGCCGGGACCGCTCCGGGGCGGTGGGCTGGGGCTGCGGGGGGGCGGTTGGGTCTTGTCGGGGGCCCGGCTGGTGTGGCCAGACATTGCTGGGGGGCCAGGCTGGAGGTGGGTGAGGGCGGCTGGGCTGGGCTGGGGCTCTGGGGTCTGTGTCGGCCTTGCTGGGGGGCCAGTGTGGGGCTCTGGGGGGGCCTGTCCTCCCCTCTCTCCCCTTCTTCTCCCGAAGGAGGACAAGGAGGCAGCGCTGGACAAGCGCATCCAGGCCGTACGCAAGAAGAACGAGGCCCTTCTCAAACGTTATCAGGTGTGTGGGGGGGCCCGTGCTCCCCCCTTCTCCCCCCCTCTGCCTGCATGGAGGCCGGGCAGGCGCTTACAGCTCCTAATGCCCCGTCTACAGCGGGTTAACGCTGGGCTGGGGGGGGGGGTTTAATGTCATTTGGGGTCACAGGGAGGTGTGAGGGGGGTGTCCTGGCCTTCACCTCCCCTGACTTTGTGAGGGGACACGATGGGGGGGGGGTTGTCCCCTCTCATGCCCGTATTCTGGCAGCAGGAGGTGGAAGAAGACAGAAAGAAAGCGGAGAGAGAAGGAAGGGCAGTGACATGTCAGCACCGGGCACAGCCCCCCACTGTCACCGAACCTGAGAGAAGGAGTGTCCAGGTCATGCTCTCTCCTGGCGTGAGAGGGGGGGAGTTGGGGTTCAGGGGATCATCCATGGGGTTCAGGACAAGCAAGAGGGGGGGGTCCGAAATTGGGGGGGAGCCGATTTCGACAAGGTCGAGGCTGGGATGGAGCGTGACAAGACCTGTCAGGGTCCCGTACGTACCTCAGTGGGTTCCCTGATCCCTTTTCTCATGTTTTTTGGGGTGCCAGGATGGACATCGGGTGGGATTTGAGTAGGTGGGACAGAGCTGGAGCCTTGTCTCGCCGCAGGGCCACCGTTCTGGCCTGAAAAGCGAGGGGCCCCTGGACATGACACTGTCCATGACGGGTCAGGAAGAAGCTGAGTACACCCGCTCGAAACAGGACGAAATCGATGAGGAGCGGCTGGCGCAGCATCACACACCCACGGGTCAGTGGCGGCGGGAGTGGGATGCCAACAAATCGGACAGCATGTACATAACGAAGGGGGTGATTTGAGGGGGGTTGCAGTGTCCCCGGTGTCACCCCTTCCCTTTTTTTTTAGGTTCAAGGAGGGATATGTGGTGGTGCCCGGCTTGGATTGGTCCCCATGGAGGAGAAAGGGCCGAGGACGTGGCCAAGGCGCTGGGATGAAGGCCTACAGGTCGGTGGGGTTGAGGATTTATCGGGGGGGCTCCTCTTTGAGCCCTGTTTTTCTGCGGATTTTGGTCTCCGAGCTGCTTCTTTTCCCTTCCAGAATGCACGACGACCAGTGGGAGCAGAAGGAGCTGCCGCCATCGAGCGGGGAAGCTGAGAGATGGGAGGTAAAACACCGGGGCAGAGCCTGTGGGGAGGGAAGCGGTGGGTGTTCGGCTGTGCCACGGTGCCCTTCCGCCCCTCTGACACCCCCCGGCTGCTAAGAAAATTGGCAGCGTCCGGGTCTCTGGGTTTGCTGATCCTTTACTGAAGCAACTCGGAGTTGGACCAGCACCGCAGTGAATGGTACCTGACTCAAATTCACTCTCAGTTTATATAGAAACTAATGAGTAGTCACAGCACAAACTTCTCACGAGCTTCTGTTAGTAATCCACTGACTATTTCCATTCCTCTTTCTTCCTTCGTCAAAGTCTATTTAGAACCTTATTTCTATAATGCTTATTTCTAAGTATCCCATATTTCTTTTAAGGTAAAGAAAAGGTCAACCATACATCCCTTTTACTAAAGGCATCAGAAGGTAATACTTCTAGGCCTACTCCTGCTTAGCTACTCATTAAGCTTTGACTGATGATTGGTTCAGTCATAGGTCAGGATTGCACAAGGAGCTCTGAGAACAATATTCACAGATTGTGAAAGCCCACCTGTGTTTATCAGATTGACTTGTGTTTATTATTCTATTCTCAGTTCCTTTTCATCTCTATTGATTCTTACCTGCTTAATTCGTGAGAACTTCTACAACAACTTCTGTGTAAATTTCTACAACACAAACCCCATCCCCGCAGGCGGAGGAAGCAGCGAGCTGTGCCCTCCCGCAGCCCCCCCATTCCCTGAGCCTGGAGGAGGATGATGATCAGTGGGAGGGTGCCAGCAAGGAGGAGAAGAAAGAGGAAGAGAATGAGGAGGAGGAAGAAAAGAAAGAGAATGAGGAGGAGGAAGAAAAGAAAGAGAAGGAGGAGGAGGAAGAAAAGAACGAGAAGGAGGAGGAGGAAGAAAAGAAAGAGAAGGAGGAGGAGGTGGAGGAAGAGGAGGTGGAGGAAGAGGAGGTGGAGGAAGAGGAGGAGATGGAGGAGCAGGTGGTCAAGGAGGAGGAAGAAGAGAAAGAGAAAGAGAAGGAGGAGGAGGTTGAGGAAGAGGAGGTGGAGATGGAGGAGGAGGTGGTGAAGGAGGAGGAGATGGAGGTGGAGGAGGAGGAGATGGAGGCAGTTCACGCGGGGTGGGGGTCCTGCGGCGCGGGGGTGTTCAGACCCCAACTTACTCGTTGTTTCTTTCACCCCCTCCAGCAGCTGCGGGGTTTCGGGGTGGTTCAGTCCCCAGTTTACTCATTGTTTCTTTCACAAGAAGCTTCTGCGGTGCGAAAGGTGGCGGGGGGGGCGCTGAGGTTGTCTGTGTGTCCGTCCCTCCGTCTGTCCTGGATTAAACTCAGGGTTCCCTCCCCAAAACACTCCCAGGACTGGTCTCTCCCTGTCGGCGCGTTTAGGAGCAGAGGATGCCCCACCCGCCTTGCCCCTCCACCACGGACACGCGTGGCACGCCCCTCCCTCACGTTGCACCCCTCCTCCCCCTGCCCACGGGGGGGGGACCCCGCACACCACCACCCAACGGGGGGTGTGTGTGCGTCTCCCTACCCCACTCGTGCCTGACCCCCCCCGCGTTTGCGTGTGTGTGTCACGCGTGGACGCCCCCCCCCCCCATCACACTCACCGCAACCGCACGAACCGTTGTCGGGGCGAACGCTGCGATCGCGGCACCGGCACCGGCTCACGCTGGGGCCACGCCCCCCTGTGACGTCACCCCCGCCCCGGACAAGTTCGGGCTGGTGGTCCCAGCTATAGGTACATCCATAGGGGCGGCCATGGGTGCGGCGGTGGCTGCCTCCCGGCTATAGGTACCCCATAGGTACCAGCTACAGGCCCGGCTATAGATACCCCTATATGCCCGGCTATATGCCCCTCTATAGGTACTGGCTATAGGCCCCGCTATGGGCACCGCTATAGGATCTAGCTGTAGGCCCTGGCTATAAGCACTGGCTATAGGACCCACTACAGGTACTGGCTATAGGTACCAGCTACAGGCCCCGCCATAGATATCCCTATAGGCCCGGCTATAGGCCCAGCTATAGGTACCTCTATAGGTACCACTATAGGTATTGGCTACAGGCCCGGCTATAGATAACCCTATAGGCCCCGTTATAGGTACCCCTATAGGTACCTCTATAGGCCCTGGCTATGAGCCCGGCTATAGGTACCCCTATATGTTCCCCAATAGATGCTGCTATAGGTACCCCTATGGGCCCCGCTATAGGTCCCAGCCCGGCGCCGCGCGCCAGGCCCTGCCCAGCCAATCACTGCGCGCCGCCGCGGCCAGTGCCGCAGCTGCCATGGAGACAGCCGAGGGGCGGGGCCGGGAGGAGCCACGCCCACACCATGCCTCCAGCCCCGCGCAGCGCGGGAGGGGGGAGCGCGGGGGGACACGAGGGGAGCCGGGGTGACACTGACACGGGGGGACAACAACAAGGGGACATGGGACAGTAGGACACGGGGACGAGGGGACAATGGGGGGACACGGGGGTCACTGACATGGGGACGGGGGATGTGGCGGGACAGGGGGACATGGGGGGGAACACTGATGGGGACAGGGGGACACTGACACAGGGACAGGGGGTTACGGGGAGAGGGGGTTACAGGGACATGAGGGCAGTGGGAAAAGGGGACAATGGGGGGACACGGGGACATTGGGGCCATGGGAATTTGAGGGCATGCAGACAGGGGGACGTTGGGTGCCGGGAAATGGGGACACGGGGACACCATGGGGACATGGGGGGACACCTGGGGACACCTGGGGATGCAGGGACATGGAGACACAGGGGGGACGCAGTGATACCAGGGGTCTAGTAAAAGCCAGCCCCAGCGCAGGTCCTCCAAGGCCGACTCTGTGTCACCTTCAGACAGAACCAACGTTTCTCTCAGCTCTAATAATGGGACGGGCTGAAGCCAATGGCGTGTTCTGAGGACAGGGTCTGCTGCTGGGACTGAGGACACTTGAGTTACAGTCACTGAGTCTCGCTTGCGCTTAGGCCGAGAGAGCCCAAGGGCTCTGTTAAACTCCTCCCTAATTACAAAGAAGGGCCAGAGATAAGCAAGACTGTGAACACCATCTTTGTAGTGTCTTAACTGACTCGACTCACAGCTCTGGCGCCAGGAGTAGAGAGAAATCCTGTAGGAACCAGCACAGGATCTTCTCCTCGGAGCCACCCGCATGTGTCAGCAGAAAGGCCTCGACCACGCTGGCGCAGAAGTGGGGTCACACAGCGGACAGTGTAACTACGGGGGGGTTTCGGCCACTAGAGACCCCCCAGAGCCCACCCAAGACCCCTTCCCCAATTTAGTATGCATGCGCAAAGACAATTACATAACGTATTAGCATATGCATAAGTTTCTTGCAATAGGAGGGCTTTACTCGGAGTTGTATGAATATTCATTTTCCTATACTGTATATAACGAGTGTGCTTTTGTCCCCGGGTGTGCATGCCAGGAGAGATCCCCCGTGCACCCAGTGCTGCAATAAACCACTGTCGGCTTCTAAACTGTCATTGGGGTCAGAGAGGTTTCTCAGGGACTATTTTCCGGTAACAGACCTTGGCACCAGACGGGACCAGCTCTGTGGAGCCTCGGCGGAGCAGAGGAATCGTGAGGACTCCAGCATGCACCGGCGTGTTTTCGGGGAGGCCTCTGATTCCCCGGTCGGGTGAGTTTCCGTGACAGCTCTTTGGGAGATTAACGACATCGGTTGTGAGTATTGGTGCCGGTATTGGAACGTGGCTGCTTACAAATAAGTCGTGTCTGAATTAAGTCCTCATTGTTAAGCTCTTGGCATCGACGTGCACAGTTGTGGTAATGCGTGCACTACTGCGGGGACGCCCGGAGTGCGGATTGTGGGTGGAGATTGGGTTTGTATATTTGTGTATATTCACATATTCGTTGCTGTTTAGTGAAACTGCTTTTGACTTTCAGCTTGTGAGTCTCTCTTGTGAGCTTGTGAGTCTCTCACAAATAAACCAGATTTATTTGTAGTTGTGGTAACTGTGGTACTTGTGTAACTGTGTTCGGGTATTCATGTTAATTTTGAAACGTTGTAAAATGGGAAACAGACAGTCTGCGGAGGGGGGTTCTTAAGTGCTCTCCCTTGGGATGTACATTAAGACACTGGAAAAAGTTTGGGGGTGATCCCCTTACTCGTAAAAAATTAGCAGAATATTGTAATCACTGGTGGCCTTTGTATATCCTAGATGATCAGGAGAAATATCCAAAGAACGGGAGTATAAGCTACAACACAATACTGCAATTAATGTTGTTCTGTAGACACGAGGGAAAGCGGGACGAGATGCTGTATGTGAATTTGTTCTTTGCGTTACGGGATGATTATGATGTGCATAAGGAATGTGGTTTGATGGCAAGTGAAAGCGATATATTAGCCTTAGAGGCAGGGAATAAGAAAGTGCTGAAGTGGTGGTGTTCGGCATGCAGCATCGGCAGGCAATGCAAGAAGAATCAGATGCGGGTCGGACCGAGAAGGGGCAATGGGGCAAGGAGAAGTGAACGAGAAATGGCAGCGCAGGGCGAAAGGGGGGTGAACGGAGGGCAGCGAGAACAAAGGAACAGTGATTCGGATAGTTCCAATGAGGAACGTTTCAGTCCGGTAGCAGGTAGGACGAGGCAGAGAAATGCTCAGGATATACAAGCCCCTCTCAGGCAAGCGGCAGGACCGGGGGGAGCAGTTTGGGTAAAGGTGCTGTTTTCAGTATCGGTTTTAAAGTCCTGGAAGGAGATGGCAGAGGTATATAGGGAGGACCCTGAACCGGTAGCAAAGGGTATCGAAACTATAGCTGAAAATCGTGATCTGGATTGGAAAGATCTGCAGATTATCTTGAACAACTTTGTGTTTTATGAGGAAATACGATTTATTTTGGCCAAGGCTAGAGAGGAGGTGGAATGAGTGCATGTTCAAGTCGCACAGGAAGGACAGGTAAATGAACATTTTCCTCCCAATAACCCTAATTGGGACCCCAACGTTCCTGCTCAAAGATTATTATTAACCAAATACCAAGTATTGGTTTTGCATGGTGTCCGGAATGCTATTCCAAAGTCAAAGAATTGGTCTAAATGATATCAGGTCATTCAAGGAAAGAACGAGGATCCCTCTTCTTTCCTTGAAAGACTAACAGAGGCTGCAAGAAAATATACCAGGTTGAATCCAGAAAATGAGGTGGATGCTGCCTCATTGATCCACAGTTTTATGGGACAATCTAGTGCAGACATAAAATGGAAATTACAGAAGTTAGAGGGGGCAGATGCTCGCTCGTTGGATAAAATGTTAGAAAATGCCTGGAAAGTGTATAACAATAGAGAAAAGGTAGAGGAAGAAAAACAGAGAAAAGAGAAGCTTAAAGATAATAGGCTACTGGTAGTAGCCATAGCCCAGGAAACTGGTAGGGTCAGAGGACAGAGCTGTCGGGGCCCAAGGGGAAGAAGGTTTCCTGGTGAAGTACTAAGGGCTGAAATACGATTAGAAAAGGATCAGTGTCCTTTCTGCAGGCAGAAAGGGCGCTGGAAAAGGGAGTGTCCACATCTAAGTCGGCAGGGCCTTGAGGAAATGCTGAGGCAGGCTGGTAACATGTTGATGTTAGATTCAGACTGAGGAGGACCGGGGGAAGAATCAGAACCCTCCCCAACAGAAACCCTGGTTATAGTAAGGTTGGAAAATGAGAAAATAAGATTTTTAGCACACATGGGAACTACCTATTCAGTATTAAATACATGCAAGGGAAACTTGTGTGACAAAGCACATCAGTTATTGGTGCCACTGGGCAGAAAGAAGATTGGCCGTTTTTCCAGCCTTTGAATTTTGGAATTGGAAAAAGGGTGTTAACCCATCGATTTCTCCATACACCAGATTGCCCCATGCCGCTGTTAGGATGAGATATGCCAAGTAAATTGAATGCACAAATTACTTTTACAAAAGGAAAATTCCAAAACCATATCCCTGAAAATAAAGCTTTGGATGCCCAAGTTTTTATATTACAGAAGGCAGCCGAGTTACAGGGGATGCCAGAAGAAGTTGAAAGCGCTGTGACACCTCTCGGGTGGGCTTCAGGAACACTGGGATGATCCTGAGCGGCAGAACCAGTAACCATCCAGTCAAAACCAGACGCCGGACTGGTAAGAAGAAAGCAAAGTCTGTAGGGTTTAGTGGTAGTAAAGTGCCTGGATACCTCTGCAGGCCAAAGGTTTGATGCTGTTGTGAAGATCTTTCTGGGGCTGTTTAGACTGGAGAAAAGGAGGCTCAGGCGAGACCTTATCGCCCTCTGCAACTACCTGAAAGGAGGTTGCAGTGAGGCAGGTGTTGGTCTCTTCTCCCAGGTAACAAGTCATAGGACGAGAGGAAACGGCCTCAAGTTGTGCCAGGGGAGGTTTAGACTGGAGATCAGGAAAAGTTTCTTCAACGAAAGGGTTGTCAAGCACTGGGACAGGCTGCCCAGGGCAGTGGTGGAGTCCCCATCCCTGGAGGGATTTAAAAGCCATGTAGATGTGGTGCTGAGGGCCATGGGTTAGTGGTGGGCTTGGCAGTGCTGGGTTAACGGTTGGACTGGATGATCTTCAAGGTCCTTTCCAACCAAAATAATCTCTGATCTATGAAGAGCTTAGAGCATTTCTCGGGATGGCCAGATGGTGTCACCAGTGGATAATGGATTTTGGACTCATTGCCAAACCCTTACATGAAGCTCAACAAGGGCAGGGAAACCTCCTTGTTTGTACTCAGGAGTGCAGAGGTGCATTTGCTAAACTAAACCAGACTTTAACAAGTGCTCCAGCTCTGGGCCTCCTTAACTTAGAAAAACCATTTGAACTGTTTGTACCTGAAAGACTACATATTGTCCTAGGAGTGTTGGCCCAGAGACTGGGATCGTTGAAAAGACCTGTGGGGTACTTTTCAAAACAACTAGACAATGTCAGTAAAGGACGGGCAGCATGTCTCCGAGCAGTGGTGGCTACGGTACTACTGATCCAAGAGGCCCAAAAACTGATGCCCGGGGAAAAGCTAACCATGTTTGTACCCCATGCAGTTCCGACCATTCTAGAACAAAGAGGAGGACGCTGGCTGTCACCGAGCCGGATGCTGAGATATCAAGCTGTTCTTTTGGAACAAGACGGTGTGGAGCTGAAAGTAACCACAATCCTGAATGCAGCAACCTTTCTAGCTACAGATCGTGGTAGGAAAGAACTAACACATGACTGTTTGCAGGCGATGGAACAAACATACTCTAGCAGAGGCCTTTATCAGGGGTAACAAAGAGAGGAAACAGTCCAGGAGACTACTGACAAATAGACTTTTCTGAATTACCGCGGCAAAATGGGTATCAGTATCTTTTAGTAATGATAGATACTTTCACAGGCTGGCTAGAAGCTTTCCCTTGTTGCACCAACACGGCAAGAGAAGTAGCAAAAATATTACTTAAG